>NC_048602.1:21838995-22040729 GCF_003668045.3 Cricetulus griseus | reverse complement strand
GTTTAGCCCCTACTTTCTTTTATCTAAATTTCTTTTTCTTGCTTTACAGTTAGGAGATGATGGACTTAAAGCATAGCTTAGATTACACGTTCCATTCTCTAGAACTGAGTGTCCAGATATTTGGGTGGGCTGCACTCAATTTCTCCCTCCACCTGAGCAGAACCACTAAGTTTGTCTTCTTTGTTTTTTTTGTTTTGTTTTGTTTTGGGTTTTTGCTGGTTTTTTTAGACAAGGTTTCTCTACAGAGCCCTGTCTGTGATTTCTGGTCTCAGATCACAGATATCCACATTCCCCTGACTCCACATTGCTGGATTTAAAAGGATGTGCCATGACTAGAAGCAGAGCAGACCTTAGGAGACTAATCTTATCCACACCATCAGTATACCAGCTCACTCTGTTCTCATAGAAATGTTACTTGGTCCTGGCACACATTCATCTGACTCTGGCAGTCCATGGAGAGAGGATAGACGCCCTGGTCCTGAAACACTATGTCTAGAGTGAATGCAGAAATTGATGATGACAGGAACTACAGTGGAAGCCAATGGAAAGGACACAGGAGCTGGGATGCCCCATGACGCCACCCTGCCCAGACACTCTAGGGTCGTTTCTACTCAGTGCACAACACTGGTTCACACTAAGTCATGCATCAGGGTAAAGGGATCAGGTTGCTGGCAGAAGCATGAACAGAATCTAATGTCTCTGCCTCAGGAAGGAAATGGTTATCCTAACTTCAACCATTACCAAAACTCTCTGACACTTCAGATCCTGCTGCATGAAGCCAGAGGAGGAGGAAAATGCAACACTCAAGTGAAATAAAAGAGAAAGGAGCGGATGGATCCAACAGAGGTGCCCAGTATCTGTGAAATTATAGACCCTCGTACTATAACTATGTAAGCTACAAGCTGGGATCATGGAATGGAAGTGACCATGTCCAGAGCAAAACTTTGCTTCTATGTGCTGTCCTCCAAAGGGATAGCATCAGGTTCTGATTTCTCTTAGAATCATTAATCAAGAGACTGCCTCACAGACATGACTACAGTCTAATCTGATCAAATCACCTCCTCAGTTGGGATTTCTAATTTCCAAGTGACTCTAGTCTATGTCAAAATGACAAAAAACTAACTAGATTCATATGAATCTATATATTAAAGCTCTCATGTCACTTTCACTGGGTGATTCTGAAACTAACACTGAAGACAGATCACTGCCCGCATCGTACTCCAAGGAGTGACAGAGGGAGATTATTACCAGCTTCTGTTCGAAAGTTATCAAATGATATTCTTGCACTTTACATAGTAGCTAGATAGTTTGCTCCCCAGAGCATTAGTGCCTAGGGCATTTAGACAGGATCTGCAATGTCATATCAGGAACTGTGGTCCAGATAGAAAAAGAACAGGAGAAAAACACTAAGGAGTTATGGAAGAAGAGGCAGGAGTAGGAGGAGAACTCAGAACAATATGGAAACTACCAATTAAAACCACAAACCCAGGCAAGGAGGAAAGTCAGCTTCCCCAGTGAGTCGCCCAGAGCTGGCATCAATCTTTCTAAACCTTCTCTGTCACTATCAGTGATGGTCATGTTTGATACTCCAATCAACCTCAACACTCGACATCCTTCCTCAGTTTCTCCATCCTTCCATTCTCACTCTGATACTAACTTCATGCGATCCCAACCCGAAATGGTTTTGCCACTGCCCCCTGACATCATCACAGCCCAAGTTCAATGAATGCTCAAGACATCTGTCTATGCTTTTGATCCATCCACATCCTGCACCACTTCAGGCCCTGTCACCACTTCATCTATTCCTATAAACCCATCAGTCCATCTTCTGTCAATCTACAATTGTCCCTACCCTCATTCATGCTGAATCCTTCCTAAGGGATCCCATTCCAGCAGTGCCACAGAAGCCCTTCCTGATGTTCACAGTCATCAGAGAAAATCTCTACCCCAGCAAACCCATTCTTCCCGCAAGGCAAATTATATTGAGAACACCAAATGCATTTTACACACAAGAGAGAGAGAGAGAGAGAGAGAGAGAGAGAGAGAGAGAGAGAGAGAGAGAGATTTGACCTGTCTGTCATTAAAATATCTATACCTGTCACACTTGATTTCCTTGGATAGTCAGAAACCAGAATACTACTGCAGCTTCTGAACACTGACATTGTCACTGAAATGTACGTAGGTTGACCCACCAAATGGATATATATTAGTGAGCTCATGTCCTTTTTAGGGGCACACTGGAAACTCATATACAACTTACTACACTGCTGGACACTTTGCCTGGGTTCAGATTATTATTGGAGATTTTCACAATTTGGTGCAAATAGGTCCCTGCTACCATCAACTTGTCATAACAATTAACTCCCTAAGGCATCAACAAGTCAACTATTCCTTTGTCTAATCATTTCCCTTATTTAAAGAGGAAAGCATAGATCATATGCATTGCGCAAGAGTGAGATGGAGTCACAACACTCTGTGAGAGTTTCACTTCTCAGATTCATTGCTGGTCTTCCTTGATGAGAAAGCACTTCTAAGAGTGTCTTCCCCTCTGATATGGACTAGAACCTACCCATCTTCGATGCAGACTAACACTGTATCACTTGACTTCCACTGTCAGAGAGACTTAACTTCCCCTTCTCTTTAGCTCCATAATGTGTAGAAATTCACCACTAATTTACCCATCATTGGTACCTTTGCAAATATGTTTCTTCAGTCTCAGGAAGGAACCAGTTGGTGAAACCAGTCACTGTGTGGCATGGTACTAGTCAACGGGACATTCTCTCAGTGGTTACTAATCACTATGATCACTGCAAGGTTATTAGAAGGAAGGAGCAATTCTTGCACTTAAGACAGGTCTGGGTAAAAGGTCTTGGCTGTACTTGAACTGTAGTCATGATCTCAATGTGGCTCTGTTGCTTTACAACCCTGTGAAAGCATCAGACTGTATCTTCACAAAAGCATCTTCAAGACCAGAAAGATGACTAGTTGTCATAAAAAGCTAACTTCTGTCTCAGTGGAGAGGTTGAAGAAATGAAGGACACACATGCAGAGGTTCTGAGAGAGAAAGAGCAACCAGTTCTCGTGCACTGAGTATATTTGAGGCCCATGAGATCACTGAAGGATTCTCTCAGTACAGAATAGGTTCTGATTGTGAACATGTCAGCAGGTGCCTTTGTCTTCACCTGCATCAGAAGAAGTCACAGTGATACAGCACTGAGTCCCTGGCCTCAGGACACTGTATTTCCACCTCTCATATCAGCACAAGTTAGAATGGGACACTTTGTAGTCACATGTTGAACATGTGCAATAATAAACAAACACTCTTCTGAATACATTTTTATTTATTTTGCACACCAACCACAAACCCCCTCCATCCCTCCCCCATCTCCTTTCTACCCCATCTAGTCTTCCTCCATCTCCACTCAGAAGGCCTCTCATTGGAGTCAAGAAAATATGGTATATTAGGTTGAGGCAGGAACAAGCTCCACCCACTTGCACCAAGGCTGTGAATGCCATCACACCATAGTGAGGAGGTTCCAAAGAGACAGCTCATGTTTCAAGGACAGGTCGTGGCACCACTGAAAAGGGCCCCACAAACAGACCAAGTCATACAACTGCCACCCAGATGCAGAGGGTCAGTGCTATGCCAGCTCCCTAGCTGTTGGTGCAGAGTCCATGAGCTCCCACAAGCTCAGGTCAGCTGTGTCTGTTGGTTTCCCATCATGATCTTGATACCTTTGCTCATATAATTCCTCCTCCCTCTCTTCAGCTGGAAACCTAGAGCTCAGCCCAATGCTTAGCTATGGATCTCTGCATCTACTTCCATCAATTAATATTTGTAGGTTTATGTTGACATTCAGGGTAGGTTCCAATCTGATTACACATGAGGGCCAGTTCAGGTAACCTCTGAACTATGGCTGGCTAGGAATCTTAGATGGGTTCATTGTGGTGGGTACCTGGGAGTTTCCCTGAATCATGTTTCTCCATAACACAATAATGGAATCCTGTATCAAGATATCTCTTTCATTATTTCCCTCCTCCATCCTGCCCCAACTCGACTATCCAGGTACCCCATGATCCCATCCCCCGCCCCCTACCTTCTATCTTCTCAGCAAGTTTACCCAGGAGATGTCATCCATTTGCTCCCCAGGACTGTCCAGTTAGTGAGATGTCTCTGTCAATTTAGAGTTTATATATTATCCTTCTGTGGTCCTTGATAGAGTTGAAGACAGATAGTTATGGTTATAGTTTTCTTCAGTTATTATAAAAGATAAGTTATACTTCTTTTTATTTGGACAGAACATTGATGAACACCTGATTTTTGACAAACAATCCAAATTTATACGATGGAACAAAGAGAACATCTTCAACAAATGGTGCTGGCATAACTGGTTGCAGACATGTAGAAGACTACAGATAGATCCAAGCCTATCGCCTTGCACAAAACTTAAGTCAAAATGGATCAAAGATCTCAACATAAATCCAGCTACACTGAACCTATTAGAAGACAAAGTGGGAAATACCCTTGAATTAATTGGTACAAGAGACTGCTTCCTGAACATTACACCAGTAGCACAGATACTGAGATCAACAATTGATAAATGGGACATCCTGGCACTGAGAAGCTTCTGTAAGGCAAAGGAGACAGTCAGCAAGACAAAACGACAGCCCACAGACTGGCAAAAGATATTCACCAACCCCACATCTGACAGAGGGCTGATCTCCAAAATATACAAAGAACTCAAGAAGCTAGTCTCCAAAACACCAAACAATCCAATTAAAAAGTGGGGTACAGAACTAAATAGACAATTCTCAATAGAGGATCTAAAATGGCTGAAAGACACATAAGAAAGTGCTCAACATCCTTAGCCATCAGGGAAATGCAAAACAAAACAATTCTGAGATACCATCTTACTCCTGTCCAAATGGATAAAATCAAAAACACCAATGACAGTTCATGTTGGAGAGGATGTGGAGAAAGGGGAACACTTCTCTACTGCTGGTGGGAGTGCCAACTTGTACAGCCACTTTGGAAATCAGTATAGCGACTCCTCAAAAAAAACGGGAATCAGTCTACCACAAGATCCAGCAATTCCACTCTTAGGCATATACCCAAAAGAAGCACACTCATACAACAAGGACATCTGTTCAACAATGTTCATAGCAGCACTATTTGTAATAGCCAGAAACTGGAAGCAGCCTAGATGCCCCTCAACTGAAGAATGGATAGAGAAAATGTGGTACATTTACACAATGGAGTACTACTCAGAGGAAAAAAAAAACAATGGAATCTTTAAATTTGCAGGAAAATGGATGGATCTAGAAGAAACCATTCTGAGCGAGGTAACCCAATCACAAAAAGACATACATGGTATGTACTCACTCATATGTGGATTTTAGACATAGAGTAAGGATTCCAGCCTATAATCCACACTGCCAAAGAAGCTAATAAACAAGGAGGTCCCTAAGAGAGACATACATGGTCCCCTGGAGAAAGGGAGAGGTTCAAGATCTGCTGAGCAAATTGGGAGCATGGGAAGAGGGGGGAGGGAGCTAGGAGAATGAGAAGGGGAGAAGAAGAGGGATGCTGAGGACATGAGGGAGCAGAAAATATGAGTCAGGGGAAGAATACACGATAACAAGAATGGAGATATCATAATAGAGGGAGACATTTTTGGTTTACAGAGAAATCAGGCACTAGGGAAATGTCTGGAGATCTACAAAGATGACACCAGCTATCTATCTCAGCAACGGAAGAGAGGCTACCTTAAATGCCCTCCCCTGAGTATGAGATTGATGACTGACTTATATGCTTTAATCCAGCAGCTTGTGGAAGTAGAAGCAGACACCCATAACTAATCACCGATCTGAACTGGAACCCAGATGCAGAGAAGGTCCAGTGAAGAGCTCAGAGGTCCAGACCACACTGGTGAAACACACAGAAACAGTTGACCTGAACATCCGGGAACTCTTGCTCCCCAGTCTGATAGCTGGAATACCAGCATGGGACTGATCCAGACCCAAGGAACATGGGTTTCTGTGAGGAAACCTCAGAAATCTATGGGACCTCCTGTAGAAGCCCAGTATTTATCCCTAGCATAGGTGTGGACTTTGGGAGCCCAGTCCATATAGAGGAATACTCCCTGAGCCAAGACACACAGGGGTGGCCCTATCCCAAAGGATACAATAGACTCTGATGACACGCTATGGAAGGCCTCACCATCCAGGGGGAGCAGAAAAGATATGTGACAGATAAGGTTTTAGTGGGGGGGGTGGTAGGGGAGGACGGGTTGGAGAAGGGAACTGGGGTTGTCATGTAAAACAATCCTGTTTCTAATTAAAAAAATGTTGAAAAAAAAAGAAAAATAATTTCATGAAAATTGTATGAAGGGAAACTGGAGTGTTGTTGGCAGTGATATAAAGTTAGTTTCATCAGTAGAAAAATAAAATTCACCATTGTCATTCCTCAACTGACAACCTCCTGGACTGATACTGTTGACACCTTACCTCACTTGAGTGTAGTTCTTCCCCTGTGTCTTAAATCATGAGGCTTCTTGAAATCCAATGGTACACAATCCTCTCTAATTCTCAATCTATACATTTCATTGAAAATTCTTCCCTGGTTGTCATTGTCCATTTTACATGCACTACCCTGTAGGACATTAGAATCTCTGGAGATTGTTTTTAAGGATGAAAAACTAAAAATAGCAAAATATGTTGTAAAAATCTTTCTTCAGGAAATTTCACCTTCACATGGCACACCAATGACATAAAGATAATCTCAATGTTTCATTGGGAGACCCAGGATCAGGACAGCTCAACTGCTTCAGGAAAGAGGCTCAGCCCTCACTGACCCTCATGGAGATATACATGTGTGTGTGTAGAGACTTTTCCTTACACTCAAGGAATAGAACCAACATGGCTCCTGCCTCCCAAATTGCAATAAAATCCCAAAGACAGTGAGACTATAAACATTGCTCAGAATGGACAGCTTAATGCCTAATTCTCAGCTGTTGTGAGGCCTGGACTGTGCCCCTTGAAACAGATACATTTTAGGGTATTATTTTAGATCACATTGGCCTTACATAATTGCACAGAAAGCCCTGTGTATTTGCTAAACTTACATCATTTTAATAATATACTAAGGGCACATTATATCTTCTGTTTTCTTGGGTCCCTAGCCAAGTATTTTGTCTCATTCCAGAAGGGAACTCAGGGCCCACTATTGGGAGGATGGCTTCTTATGTGACAGCTGTTACTTAGGAAGCTAATGTGGTTGATACAACTTAGAGCCAGTGTGATATGACATGCTGCTGTGATTTATTAAACCATTTCTTGTTGCCCAATAAAACTGCGAAATTTTTGCTGAACATATTTGTTATTTGACTCTTTCCTATTAACCATGATACCTTCAGAGAAAGCTTTCATTGAGGCACCAATAATTAAAAATCAAAATTTGAAAATTGTCATGAAAATATAGAGGCCACTTGTGATGGGTCAATTTGGTTAATAATTTGTCTGGGTCTAAAATTGAATAAGGAAAAATGAGATGGGCATATCTGTTAGGGATATGCTTGAGAAGATTTTTTAAAAACAATTTGTTTCATATTATGTATATTGGTGTATTACCTCAATGAATGTCTACCCTGGTATCTGTAGAGGTCAGGCTTGGGCATCTGGTCTCCTGGAATTGTTGTTATGGATGATCCATTACGTGGGTATTGGAAACAAAACACTATCCTCTGGAAGAGCAGCCAAAGCTCTTAAACTTTGAGGCAACTCTTCAGTCCTTGATACAGTTTTTGCACTGTGATGAAATGCTGTGTGAGAGCAAACCTCACATGGAAGTTGTATAGAAGGGTGGTTCTGAGGAAACTTGAGATAGAGAGTGTGATTGGAGAATGTCCTACGACTCAGCCTCTGATTTCAAGACAGACAATACCGCAAGCAAATCATTCTACCTGCGCCACACACACTCTGACACCCTGTGCGGAATCCATGAACCTCTGGTGTCTGGGCACTCTGGAGCTCACAGGCATAGAGCAGGATATTCAGTGTTTGGGGGGAAGACAAGGTAAACAATTCTTCCCATGAGAGATTATTGCACAGGTCTATATCAGTGTTTCCATCAAGGAAGTACTGTCACCTCCAGGAGGGTGATACCTGTAGCTCACGAAGGAAAGGACAGTCAGTGGTCCCATCACCATTTTGCCCCCATGAGAGAAAGGGTCCTGTTCTCAGGAGTCAGTATCACACTCCATCCCCGGGTGATGCTGTCTCTTTCTACAACTCTAAGGTAATCTATGCCTGTCAGCCATGGACAGACAATTGGTGACCTGGAAGGGACCATGACCCTCCAGTGTTGGCTACTGTGCAGTCTTGTAAGCTTCATTCCATCCAAGAAAGGAGAACACATCATGAGTGTTCTCACACCCCGAACTAACACCAACACCTTAGTCACAGAATGTTTTGAGATGTTCCAATTCTTGCAAGAAGAAAATCACAGGGGTGGTCAATGACCAGTAACACTCAGCAGCTGCTGGTCAAAGGTGAGAAGTCCCAACCCTCAAGCAACTATTTCAAGTCCTAAATGTCTTTGCAATAGCTGTGTACTAAGAGAGCCACAGAGGGAATGTAACTGATGGAACTGAGCTTTCTTATGTCAGAGTGTGAGCTAAGTGGAGACCTGTATCAGAGGATGGGAGAGGGCTGATGTAGAATAAGAATGAACACACTGCCCATCTTCACAGGAGGGCTGCCCAGAGAGGAATTCATCAATACTGGGCTAGAAATGATCTGTCCTAGAACTTTCGAGAACCTGACTGTCCCGTGTCTGTTAGATATGTAAGGATGGAAAACTGATATCCTAAGGTGTTCTCTGGACTGAAGTTTACACTGTGTTCTCCTAGTGTGACATCTCCTTGAGCTCTGTGGGCAGCTGTTTTGGGGGGCAGTAAAATGGCATTGTGCTCACAGCCCTCTCTTGTTTCCCAGTTAACTGCTAATTTCTGTCATAGAAGACGAGCCCAGCTGGTCTAGTCAGAAGCCTGTGCATGACACGGGAGCCACTGGACTATTCCAGAAGGATAAGACCATAGTAAGTGCTGGAGGCCTGGAAAGAGAAAGCTTAAACATCAGAGGGATGTAATTGGCTAGTATTAAAAGACACAGATACACAAGTCCTTAGAGGCAGACCAATGTGATATTTCAACTAAGAAAATGTTGGACTCAATTTGAACTCCCTTCTTTTTCTCACACAGCTCTCTATAAAGATTTCTCAGTCAGGGCAGCCAGGCCTGATGGATTCTTTAGAACAGTACAGGGCCCTGATAATTTCATCATGAAGTTTGGTGGAAAATTTCTATCATCTAGGGATAGACTAAAAATCCTGAATTATATATTATCAGGAAACAAACACATCTTAGCGTGTGGATGGAAAGATAGACCCTATCAACATGACCTTAGGGCAGAATTCAAGGTTAGATTATATATTTAACCCTTCAAAATTATGTATTTTTTTGAGTGTGCAAGTGTGGTAGAGTGTGGGTGTGTAGGCTTCAATCATAGGGGAATACATGATGGGAAATGTGATACCTCAAATGGAAAAGGATTTAATCAAAAGTAGGTAATAAAGATCTGAATATACTTGAAAAAGAAGAGGAAATCACTCACTCACTCCTGAAAACAGAAACACACTAGACACGGTATGACTGCATCAGGAGTCACACAGACATAGATCCTACACTCAAGATCCAGCTCCTCAGGTTCTGCACAGTACCGAGGTGGATCCAAGACAGAGACTCCCCTTCATTCCACCATGAGCTGTTTGTGAAAAGCAACAGTAGCCGTCCTCTGCTGGGCGAATACTAATGGACACACAGGGTTAAAGAACTAACACAGCAGGATGGGAGAGATGGCTCAGATGTTAAGATCACTGGCTGCTCTTCCAGAGGTCCTGAGTTCAATCACCAGCCACAGCATTGTGGCTCACAACCATCTGTAATGTGATTGGTGCCTTATTCTGGCCTGTGGGCAGAGCACTGTATACACAATAAATAAATTAATCTGAAAGAAAAAATAAAAAGAACTAACACAGCAGAGTCCTTAAGGCTTTGTGGTCAGCCATTGTGGTGACTTAGAGTGCCATGGGCGGAGGCCATGGGGCAAGCTTGGAGAAGAATCATGACCCTACATCCTGGATGGTTCTTACCCACCAGCAAATGTGGTGCCTCATCTGGAATTCTGCATCTAACCCACCTATGTCAGAGGACACTGATGAGATGCCATGTGTGACTATCAGTCATCTGAAGTAAGTTCACCACATGGAACTCACCCAACCATGTCAAATGTAGGTGTTCAGTTTTGCACTGTTTCGAGAAAAAACAAAACAAAACAACAACAAATAACAGAGTCATTCCAGAGTGAATTTTGGCTTTTGCAACAGCAGGCAAACCAGTCTGTAGTTAATTTAATTTGCTTCACAAAAGTAATTTTATTGTTATACATTTTACACCTTATTTAGTTATTTTCACGTACCAAATCCTCGTATCTGAATCTCCCTAAAGAAGACAAATTGCAAAGCAATTCTAAGTCACAGGACTTCACACTTTTCTGAGTTTTCCCAACAAAGTTTTGCATAGGTTTCAACACTTCAGGGAGAATTAAGACAAGACACACATACTTCAAATAGAGGATGTTCAAAATAAAATGTAGCAATCACTAGAGGCAGCTCAAACCCCAAGTGCAAACACAAGCCAGCAACAATACTCTTTGGTAACTTCCCCTACACAAGCAGGAGGGGGCAGCACCTGTTCCCACTGACAGTGGCGCTCGTGGGAGGTTGATGTGAATTAGCTCAGAGCACTCAAAGCAACCCTGAGTGGTTCAAATGAAATGCCCATCACTGATACTGAGGACAAAGAGCTGCTCATAATTTCACAATGAAAGAGACACTATAGCCATGTGACACACTGGCCATGACAATTCACAACGGAGCAAAACACAGAAGATGTGGGATAGGAATAGCCCCTTAGAAATGGATATGATGAAATACTTGGGACATATCCACAGTCAGGGAGCTCTATAGTAAATATATTCTCATTATTTCTTTGAAGTTAATTACATGCATAAAATGTATGTATCACGGTCAGGACATACTCTAGGGAACTTTTTATTTCCTTTTATGAAAGAGGGCCTGATATAGCCAAGAATTTATGAGGTAGGGCCTGATATAGCCTAGGATAACCCCAAACTCATGGCTTAATATGAATTCCTTTAAACTCCCAATACTCTCCTGAGTGATGAAGTCAGACTTGAGCCATTCCATCAGATTAATGCAGCACTGGGGGTCAAACCCAGACATCTAAGAAAGTCACACAAGCACTCTACCAACTGAGCAGTTTTCTGATTCAGTAAAGGACAAACAGAGACTGACTTAGAAGATGATAATTATTCATATTGACATTGATACAAAAGGGAATGTAAGGATGACTTTTGGATCAGTAACAAAAGTGGGAAATTCTCAGTGTCCTCCATCTCATTTTCCATGTGACAAACAGGACATGTGTGTGCCCTGAACTCACCCTTTGAAGGGATGCTAACTTAGAGAATTTCCCCCATGTGACACATTTATTGAATGGGGTCATTGCTAAAGAGAAGGTTGAGAGTTGTTGAGACCCAGGGGTGGTAGAGAATGACAAGGAACACTTTTCTGGGCACTGCAGGACAGTCTCACATCTGAGCTCACAGTGGTTGTGGTGACATCTACAATCCTCATGGGAGCCCAGTGTAGAACAAACGGAGATGGGCAGAGTGTCCCACCACAGATGAAGAACAGATGGCATCTGATGCCTACTTGGAGAGGGACAGTCAGTTTTCTTTAACAGTGTGGCCTGGGTACTATGTCCAATCATTTGGGAAGCACAGATTGAACTACATGGGAGGAAGGGAATACACTTTCGTTAAGTGTAAGACGGGGCAGTGGATTTTCAACAACCAGCAGGTCACAGAAGAATCAAAAGAAAATCAGATCAGTGAGGACGGAACCAGTAAGACAGGGGGCGGGGGTGGGAGGTGAACCATCAAATCATAATACATAATGATATGACATTTTCAAGCAATTGAAAAAAATTTAAACCATGGTCCGGTGGTGGCCCACCACGTTAACCCAAATAATTGGGAAGCAGAGAGTTCCAGCCCAACATGCTCTGCATAACCAGCTCCAGGAGAGCCAGGGCTCCCCCGAGAGAACCTGTTTCAAATCAGCAACAATAATCATTAAACCCATAAGCATAAGCCTAAGAAAAAGATAGCAGATGAAATAAATTTGAAGTGAGATCAGAAATTGAACGTTGCAAGATAAAGTGGGTGTGTCTCAAGGGAGGAGTATGTGCTTAGAATCCCAGAGGCCCTGCCATCATTCTCTTACTCCACCAATAAAGGAAAATAAACTATATTTTTACTGAACTCTATTTCTCTTCAACTAGGTGGTGGAACAGACACAAACATGGAGATATTCAACAAGTTCCTTCAGGGCAAGACTATCACCCTTGAGGTCCAGCCCAGTGACTCCATGGACAATGTCAAGACCAAGACCCAAGACAAGGAAGGGATCTCACCTGACCACCAGTGACTGGGATTTAATGACAGAGGATGGCTAAATCCAGGCCAATGGCAAAGGCCAGAAAGATTCCCACCCTGAACCTGGTGCTGCACCTGTATGGTAGCATCATAGAGCCATCCCTTTGCCAGTCACTCCAGAAGGACAAGTATGACAAGGCCATGCTCTGCTGACACCTGCACCTCTGTGTGGTCAATTTCCTTGAGAAGAAGGGTGGCCACACCAACAACCTGCACCCCAAGAAAATCAAATAACACTGAAAACTTTCTTATCCCAGGACTCTCAGGACCCAGTGAAAGGTTCAGGCATTAATGCTGACCTGCTCTCTTACTTTCCTCCTCTCTTGACCTAGGCTCTCTTCACTCACTCTCTCTCTTCTCTCTTACCCTCTGCCCTGCTCTGTTCTTCCATTTCTCTCCTCTCCCCTCCCCTAACTTGGATAAACTTTTTAAATGAACCCTCTATGGTTCGTGGTCCATAGAGCAGTCTTTAATTTAAGCAGAAAGTTAACACCCAGTGCAATTTTTTTTTGGCCTGAGCAGAAGGACTAAGGAAGATGATGATGCTAAGACTGAGTTATTGACATGGATCAGTGTGTAAGCGCTGCTGCCAACCTTCAGCCAGGACTCTAATCCATATTATGCGAGGGGAAAACTGCCTTCTCTAGTTGTCCTGTGACCTCCATGCTTGTACTCTGACATATGTGAATGTATACACACAACAAAAAATAAGTTTAATTTGTTATTGCATTTGTATGATTTAAAAAATAAGTGCAAATTACTAAAGAAGTATAATTTAAAGTTGCAATGGAAAGTACACACATCAAAAAGGAACAAACAGCCAGAAAAAGTACTGAACATGCGGTTTTGATTTTAAAGATGTATTTATTTTTATGTATATTGTTTTGCCTGTATGTGCGACTGCACACCAGAAGAGGGCACCAGATCTCATAATGGATGGCTGTGAGCCACCATGTGGTTGTTGAGAATTGAACTCAGGACCTCTGGAAGTGTAGGCGTTGCTCTAAACCTCAGAGTCATCTCTACAGCCCCTAGTGCACAACTGTAACCCAGCTCTAAGAGCATAAGGAAGTAGATTACACATTTTATTCCAGGTAGATATGAACAGTGAGAACCTTCACAGAAACCTTCAAACACTGTGAATATGGGGAAGTATTTCACATTAAAAAAGGTGAATAGGAACCGGGAGTTGGTGGCACATGCCTTTAATCCTAGGACTCTGGAGGAAGTGGCAGGCAAATCTCTGTGAGATCCAGGCCAGCCTGGTCTACAGAACAAATTCCAGAACAGCAACAAAAGCAATAGAGACAAACCCGGTCTCGAAAAACACACACACACACAAAAAATGTGAAAAGGAATAAAGCAAGACTACATGGAAATTTGTATTTCTTGTGTGTAATGTTCATTCATGTCTGCTACCCCCTGGTGCTAACAAAGATGAGGACAGATGAGGCAGACACTGTTGGGATTTTGGAAATGGCATCCATTAAATATTGATGGAGTCTACTGCATGACCTAGACACAAACGAAGGGAATTCAGGGCCTGGTGTGTTGGAGGGCAGTTCCCCTTCCTGTGGGGCTGCTGAAGCACAACCATGTCATGGGGAGGGCCCTGCCTCCAGAGGCCACACCCTATGTCTCTGGCCCCTTCAGACAGACTCTGTAGCTCTGCCCATGAGCACAGTTGCAGCCTCCAGGAGGAGATGCCATGACCGTCTCCTTCACAGCCCTGCTCTGTCTGGGTGAGATGTGGAGATGGGGAGGGATGCTGTGCTCTGGGATTGATGCTGCCCCACAGCCCAGCACGGGTCAGTTAGGAAACCCCAGGGTCTCGGGACGTTCTGCAGAGGGGAGGACCTTCTCAAGATTCAGGGACAAACCTCTCACAGGGAACTCTCTTCCAGGGCTGACTCTGGGCCATGGGACACCAGTGCTGGCAGGTGAGTGAGTGTCTGCAGATGTCCTGACATCACTGCTCATCATTCCTGGAGCCATGCTGGGCAGTGAGGATGGAAACCAACACCTGAGCGCTGCCCCTGGGGATGGATGGAGAGTTGGGGTTGGGGCTACTAGAAGAAGATGGATTTCCTGGTTTCTAGCTGATCTTTCCCTTGCAGGAACTCACCCTAAACCTGTCCTCAGAGTACAGCCAGACTCTGTGGTCTCTGTACAGACTACAGTGACCTTCGTGTGTGAGGGGACTGAAGATTCCAAACCGTATATTCTGTATAAAAATGGACACAAACATTTAAGCCACACAAAGATTCCACAGAAATCTAATAACAGGGCTGAATTCTCAATCTCAAATATAGGCTATGGACAAGCAGGGCGATACAAATGTGGCTATCAGATCCCTGGTGGAAAGTCAGTGCTCAGTGAATTCCTGGAGCTGGTGGTGACAGGTGAGAGGGCTCACAGAGTCCACAGCCTTAGTGTTTTTTGTCAAGAAGTAGTTGTGAACACAGGGATGTATGACTCCCAATGCAGTCCTGGAGGATAATGAGGCCTTTGAGGACATTGAACTACCTGATTCTCCTTCTCTCCTAGGGGCCTTCAGTAAACCCAGTCTGTCAGCCCGGTCCAGCCCTGTGGTGACTGAAGGAGGGAATGTTATCCTTCAGTGTGTCTCGAAGCAACGATATTACAGGCTCACTCTGACTAAGGAAGGACAGCAGAAGCACTTCTGGACACCGGACTCAGTGTATCACAACTCTACTGGGCACTACCAGGCCCATTTCTCTGTGGGTCCTGTGACCTCCAGCCAAAGGTGGATATTCACATGCTACAGCTTTGGAAGTTTCAGCACACTGGTGTGGTCAGAACCTAGTGAATCCCTGGAGCTCCTGTTCTCAGGTGAGGAACCCCAATCTCTCTGTAGAATGCTGCTGGACTGACACAGGTGCTGAGGGAGGTCTTGGTGTGTGGAGTGTGAGGAGCCAGGACTCCTGAGCTCATTGACACAGATCATGGGAGACAGAGGGACACAAGATACAGAACCCAAGAGACACAGTGACATGAGAGTCTAGGAGATCCAACAGAGAGGGAACTTCATGGGGCCCTCGGTTACTCTGCATCAGCATAAATAGCATCCAACAAAACTAGGGAAACTCCACAGAAGAGAGAGGAAGGGTTGTAGAAACCACATAGCACTGAACACACCAGCAAAACAGCCCACAGGATGAAGTAACCAGGCATCATGAGGGCTCACAGAGAATGTAGCAGCAACCAAGATGCATACATGGGTCTCCTCTAAGCCCTCTGCACACTTGCTGTGCTGGTTTACACAGGGTTCTTTTTATTGTATTTTTAGAGGTTCACTGTGTATCCTTATTTATCCTAGCTGCCACTCTGTAGAACAGGCTGGCCTTGAACTCACAGATATCTGCCTGCATTTGCCTCCTGAGTATTGGGACTAAATGTGTGCACAACCACTCCCTTAGTAGCCTGAGATTTTTGTTAGACATAACAATTGTAGTCTGTAAGTCTCTGCCTCTTTTGCCTGCTAAGGAGACCTTTTCCTTTTTACTGAGTTGCGTTCTCCAGCCTTAAAAGGAGGGTGTTCACCTAGACTTACTGCATGTTGTTATGTCATTTTCCATTAATATCACTGGGAATCCTGCTCTGTTCTGTAGGGAAAGAGAGGAGCCGTGGATCTGGGGGAGAGGGTAGGTGAGGGAGCTCCTGGCAGGATGTATTCATTGACAGAAGAATAAACTAAATAGAAAAAGTGCTTCTGTAAGTCTGACTCTCTTGTGCCACTTTCAGACACACACAGCTCCTTCTCTCCTGTTTCCTTGCAGGGACCCTCCACAAACCCACCATCAAGGCTTGGCCAGGCACTGTGGTCGCCTTAGGAAGTCCAGTGAACATCTCCTGTCAGGGAATCATGAATGCAGAAGTGTATTTTCTTCATAAAGATGGAAGCAAACAAACCTGGGGTACACAGATCCCGAAGAAGCCTGGGAAGAAGTCCACATTCTCCATTCCTTCTGTGACACAGTCACATGCCGGGCAATATCGCTGTTACTGTTACAGCTCAGCTGGCTGGACAGAGCATAGTGACACCCTGGAACTGGTGGTGACAGGTGAGGGGACAGTCAGAGTCTCAGACTCAGGCTCTAGTCTCAGGATTATTTCCCTTCTCTAGCCTAGCACCAGAGAGCTTTGTGGTTGTGTGAGCCCATGTAACAGTTGCTTCTTCCCTCCTAGGAAACTACAACAATAAACCCACTCTGTCAGCCCTACCCAGCCCTGTGATGACCTCAGGAGGGAATATGACTCCCCAGTGTGTCTCATGGGAGGGATTAGACAAGTTCATTCTCACCAAAGAAGATGAGAAGTTCTCTAGCTCCCTGGACTCACAGTTTATATTCACTAATGTGCGCTACCAAGCCACGTTCTCTATGGGTCCTGGGACCCCAGTCCACAGAGTGACATTCCAACATTATGGTTACTTAAAAAATACCGCACAATTGTGGTCAGCACTCAGTGACGCCCTGAAAATCCACATCTCAGGAGAGTCAGCCACATCATTGTCCTGTTGTTTTTGACACCCTAAACCCTGCCCCAGTTCTACCCCTCTAGGGAGCTGTGGGTACAGAATGACTAAATGGAGATCCTGTGCTCTGAGCCAGAGCAGGACACTTGGGAGAGGAAGTGACCTGCTCAGAGAAGGGTGGGAGGGCATAGGTGTTTGGTTAAAAAAATACCCAGCTCTTCAATCAGTATCCTGTCACCTTCCCTCCAGGTCTGTCCATGAAGCCCTCTCTGCTGAGTCACCAAGGCCATATCCTGGACCCTGGAAAGAACCTCATCCTGCAGTGTTCCTCTGACATCAACTATGACAGATTTGCTCTGTACAAGGTGGGGGGAGCTCACTTCACCCAGCACTATGGCCAGAGGACCCAGGCTGGCCTCTCCTTAGCCAACTTCACACTGGGAAATGTGAGCAGCTCTACTGCAGGGCAGTACAGATGCTATGGTGCACACAAGCTCTCCTCTGAGTGGTCAGCCTCCAGTGATCCCCTGGACATCATGATCACAGGTGAGGAACTAAAAAGATTGGATCTGGTACCTAAGGTCTGCATATGCCATCATGGTGGACCTAAGAGATGACGGCTGGGATGAGAGACAGGGATCTTATTTGGGAACAGAGGGAGAGACAGGGGGCTGGAGAAACAGTAAGGAAGACATAAAGCAGAGTCATAGGTGCTCAGAGTCGACCCTTGTGAAGTCTCAGCTCAGAGCATTGAAGGCAGCCTCTCATTATCTCTGCTCTCTTTAGGTCAGCTTCCTGACAGTCCTTTCCTCTCAGTGAAGCCAAATTCAACAGTGCAGTCTGGAGACAACGTGATCCTGCTGTGTCAGTCAACATACACGACAGACACTTTCATTCTGTCCAAGGAGGGAGCAGCACACCAACCCCAGAGAATGAAATCCAAGTCCCAAGATGGGGAGTTCCAGGCAGAATTCTCCATGACTGCTGTGACCTCTGCCCTCTCAGGCACCTACAGGTGCTACAGGTCTAGAGGCTCATTTCCCTACCTGTTGTCACATGCCAGTGCCCCTGTGGAGCTCTCTGTCTCAGGTGAGGTGATCCTGAACTCTCAACATGACTTCAAATACAATCAGTAGGAGAGCTCTTGGCTTGTGTGGGATTAAGGGGACAATAGGAAGGGTTGGTCAGAAGGCTCTTTCCCTGACAGAGAAGTGGATGCCAGCAGGGTCCCTTAAGTAATGTTCACTCTATCCTCTATTGCAATCTTTTGTTTGGGGAAGACAGCATGAGGGTCTTGGGGAGGTTACAGGGCAGATGTCGATAGACAACAGAGGCCGGTCCCCGAATTAGCATCTAATGCTCACCCCCTCTTGTTCTGTTTTCTAGGACCCCTTGGATCCTTCAGCCCACCACCCCCAAGTCCCTTGCCAACTGCTGGTATATATTAGGTACCTCAGTGGAGGGAGTAGGGTCCATCCCCAGGCTGCCTTGCCCGAGCCCACCAAGTCCTCAATTCTCTGTCACTTAGATTGTGAGTGTGGCAGGCAAACAGAGACCCCAACAGAGAGCCCAGAAGCCCATGACTTAGAGGTTGGGTTATAGAAGATGTCCAGAGAGAGATATTCAGGTTCAGTCTGGAATATGGTGCAGGTGGGTGAGGTGGAGAGCATGGCTCCCAGATACTCACCTTCCCATCTTCATCTAAGGTCCTGAGAACACACCTCTCACCTGCATTGAGTCAGGCCCCACGAGGCTATGTAATCATCCTGTTGGATGTGGTACCCAGTTGGGCAATAGCTAGTTATGGGCTTAATACAGCTGCTGTTGGAGATGCTGACTTGGACGGCTGAGTTTCTCTGAGTATAAAGGGAGAGGAGACCTGGCCCACATGTGTAAATTTCTTTCAGCTCTGGCCTTGAATGGTGCCTCTACTAACAGAGGAGGCCTGCAGAACCTGAGTCTGCAGTAGGTCTGTCCCACCATGACAGTGTCATGGGCAAGGGTGGGCACAGGACCATGGCAGGGCATTCCAGTTCCTCTCCTCCAGCTAATGAGGCTCAGCTCAGGTGGAGAGAAAAGAGGTGGAAGTCAGAGTCCCTGGGTTCAACTCCCAACTCTGCCACTTCCAGTCAGGTGATCTGAGGCAGGCGAGCTATGGGGATAGAAGAAGAGACGATTGCTTGTTGCATGATTGTGAGGATGGGAGATGATGAGGGCAATGGTCCACCATGGCTCTGTCACACATTGGGTGCTCAGATAAGCATCAACAGTCCCTGCTCATGATGTCACTTGTTCCTCAGGCCTGGAAATGTCCCTGAAGGCTCTGATTGGAGTCTCTGTGGCCTTCCTCCTGTTACTCTCCATCCTCAGCTTTCTCCTTCTCCGACGAAGGCGTCAGGGAAAGTTCAGGAAGGATGGTGAGTGCATTGTGGGTGACTTAGGTCTCAGGTGGTGATGGGTTCCTTAAACTGGGACTGGGAAGTCTAGAAACACTGGCAGATCTCAGATCAGAGAGCACGTGATCTCAGAACCTGTGCGATGTCAGGGGTTCTGTGAGCTTTCCATGTCCTGGGACATTTTCTCACTCACCCCTGTTGTGAAAGTTCCTTCCTTCCTTCCCTGCACACGCCTGGGGGAGTCCCCCACCACTAGCTTAGACTCTTCTCTCTCTTGCAGCCCAGAAAGAGACAGAATTGCAGCTTCCTGCAGGAGCTGCAGAGATAGTAACCAGAGATAGAGGCCGCCAGAAGAGGTAACTCATAGCCAGGGACATAGACCCCCACCTTCCTGACACAACTCACTGCCAACTGACACCTCCTTGTCTTTCCAGATCCAACCCAGCTGCTGCCACCCAGGAAGAAATCCTATGTGAGATAAAGAGGGTCTTGGGGGGTTAGCTTTGGGGGGGAGTTCTCATCATTGCAGGGGTGGTGAAGAGGTTCTGAGGTCCTTGCTATTTGGGATTGATCTACACACATGAACACAGGATATCACCACACTCCCTGGTCCTCTCTCGCCACTTGGACAAGGCAGTAAACTAGAGGTCTGAGACATCTCTAGACTCTGGTCAGGAGACATTCTGTTTTCTTTGTTTATTTGTTTGTTTTTTCTGCTGTGACAGATGCCTCAGTGGAGGACATGAAACCTGAGGATGGTGTCAATCTGGACAGTTTGGTGAGGTCCCTGTCCCCTCTTGCAGTGCTAAGAACTTAGGTCCTAGTTTAGTCCAGGCTGCCTTCTTTTTCCTCCCTCGCTTGGCCCTCAACATCATCCATAGCTGACGACTCCCTTCTGCAACTACCTGGCTCCTGTGTGTTATGGCCTCACTCTGATCTGGGTTTCCTGGGATCATGTGTGTTATCACTGCCGTCTGCTTTCTGACTCCTTGGCATCTGTGCTGTTGTCATCTGAGGGGGAAGCCCTGATGAAGAACCCCAAAGAAACAGCTAAGGGACCAGCAACTGCAGGCAGGAATCAGAGGAACTTGGGCAGACACATGTGTTTTAGGGCTGTATTTAATTTGTGTGGTAGGGGGGAGTTTTTTGCCTTCGCTTTGTCTCTGCCCCACGTGCCTGCATGAGGCTCCCAGAGGCCTGAAGAGAGTGTCAGATACCCTGGAACTTGAGTTAAGAATGCAGGTCACCATGTGGGTTCTGGGAACCAAACCTGGGTCCTCTGCAATAGCAGTCAGTGCTCTTAACCACAGAGACAACTCTTCACACCCCAGAAATGTATTTTCAGGAAGATGGACTCTGTGGGTACAGCCAAGACAGCAAGAAAGGTTTAGAGTGTCAGGATAAGAGGCCAGAACTGTAGGAGGGAAACCCTGGAAGATCCCAGCAGGGATGCTATCACATAAATGGGTCACTCTGGCAGTGCTGTGGAAAACTGGCCAGAGGAAAGTCACAGGGGAACAGGGGAACATTATCTGTCCTCACTACTTGCCTGCTACAGAGACCACCTGAGGAAAACCCCCAGAAACAGACATATGCCCAGGTGAAAGACTCCAGGCTCAGGAGGGCAGAAGCTGTCCTACCTTCTGTCATGTCAAGAGAAGTCCCAGAAACAAAAGAAGAACAAGCAGAAGAGGGCAGAGAGACAGACACTCAGGTTGGTCCTGTACTCCCCAGGGCTTCAGCATCCTGTAAGTCAAGCATGTACCTTCCTCTCCTTCTCTCCCCCTCCAGGCTGCTGAATCCGAAGAGCCCCAAGATGTGGTTTATGCCCAGCTCTGGAGCAGGTCACCCAGACAGGGGACAGCTGCACCTCCTCCCTCCCAGGCAGGAGTAGCCCCAGAGGAGCTCAGTGTATATGCTACTCTGACAGTGACCAGACCAGTTCCTGTTCCCAATAAGGAGAAGCAATGACCCTCTGCCTGCCAGGAGGCCTACAGCGACCTCCAAGGGATTCTGTGACCTTTTGGGAACCTGGCTGCATTGTAACTAACATCATACATTTTGGAAATAAAGCAGATTTCTCTATAGTCAAGTGAAATGAGAAATGATACAGAAGGGAACGCTTCACACTGAGTACTAATTTAATGTCATTCTCATCAAATTATGAGGTGAGAAAAGTTTCATTCCTGGTTGCACAGATGCAGGATCCCAACCCATGGGAGGCTGAGGCAGGAGAATTAACATTGTTTTGTGGCCATCTAGGGTACCTAATGATTTTAATGTCAGCCTGGGCTACAGAGTGAGACTTGCTTTGAACAACATCAACCACTAAAGTCCAGGCTGTAGGTTCACATCTGACATCCTAGGACCTTGGAGCACGGACAGTTGGATCAAGAAGTCAAGGTCATCTTCACCCTCATAGCATAGGGGTAAGAGGCCAGCCTGGAACACATGGGACACTGTTTTAAAATTAATAAATAGGCCAGGCATGGTGTCTTCAAGCTCAGCACCTAAGAGGTATAGAAAGACAGATCCCCTAGGAGAACTGATCTAATGATGAGTTTCTGGACAACCATGGCTACACAGAGAAACCTTGTCTGGAAGCATAAATAAATGAAATAGGGCCAGTGAGATGGCTTAGTCACTAATGGTACTTGTCACCAAGCTGATACACTAAGTTGTATCTCTCAGTAGCAATAGGGTAAGGAGAAAACTAACTCCCACAACTTGTTCTCCAACCACCTATGTCTTTGGTGTCCTCACTACACCCAAGAATAAAGAAAAAATTAAAAGTAAACTAATAATTAGAAATGGAAGATGTGTATGGTGGTGTAGGCTGTAATCCCTTCAGGGCTGGCCTCACACTTGCTGTCCTTCTGCCTTGTTTCCAAGCATTTGCAACCATGTATTCACTTTATTTTCTTAAAGTTGGGTTGTGATTTATTAATGTTTCTGTGTGATTTTAATGCATATATATATATATATATATATATATATATATATATATATGCCCATGGAGGACAGAATGGACACTGATGCTGAAGTTATAGGAGTTTGTGAGCTACATTCTGGAAAATGAACTCAGGTCTTTAGCAAGAACAGTGCCTGCCCTTAACCACAGAGTCACCTCTTCTGCCTCCTACATTCATTGAAAATGTAATCACAGCAGAACAAGTTCAAGATTAACAATTTCATACCAACATATTAGGATCTGTACATAAAATGGACAGATCTATTGATGTCAATGAAAGTGAATTTATTGCTTAATAAATACAGAATATGGGATGGGTGCCTGTGGTTGGTGTGTAAAACAAATGAAAAACTTGTTATTCAATGAAAAAAATTAAATACAAAATCTGAGTGACTTCCCTCACATTGAACACACAGTCACTAGAAGAGATCCCCTTTGGAAATTCTCTTCCTGGAAGCTGGTGATTTTATCAAATATTAGTGCGTTTGAAGTAAAGTCATTGTGAACCTAGAGAAAGAGGAAATATTATGCAATATATTTTATTAAACCAGAAAATAATTATTAACAAAAACTTACAAAAGAAAACCTTATTAAGAAAACCTAGGAAGCCTTTCCGCCGACTCATCACAGACCAGACCAGACCAGAGTCCTCATCCAGTGGCTGATGAGAGCAGAGACAGACATCCACAGAAATACACTGAGCTGAAATCTGGAACCTAGTTGAAGAGAGGGAGGAATGAAGAACGAAGGGGTCTGTACCAGGTTGGAGAAACCCACAGAAACAGTTGGCCTGAAAAAGGGAAAGCATATCGATCCCAGACGCTCTTTGGGAGGCCAGTACGGGACTAATCCAGCCCCCTGATCATGGATGCCAATGGGGAGGCCCCTGCACTCCTGGGAGCCTCCAGAGGTGGACTGGCTTTTTGCCCTGGTGTGTGTGTGGGACTTCGAGAGCCCATCCCACGTGAAGGGATAAGCTCAGTCTCTGAACACATGGGGAAGGGCCTAGGCCCAGCACAGGAAGATTTGGTGGACTTGGTGGAGCCCCGGTTGGGGGCCCTACCCTGCCTGGGGAGTGGTGGGTGGATGGGGTGGAGGGTAGGTTGGAGGTGGGGGAGAAGGAATGGGGGTGAGGAGAGGGAGAGGGGGAAAAATAGAAAAGAAAACCTAGGAAGAAAGTGCTTTCACATCAGTCTAGACTTGATCCGTTTAAAAAAAAATGGTGAACCAACAACCAGGGAGCCTGCATGGGACTGATCTAGGCCCTGTGTATATATGTTACATTTGTGTAAATAGGTCTTCTTGTGACACTTCTAGCAGTGAGAGCAGGGCTCTCTTTGACCATGCTGCCTATGTTTGAGACCCGTTCCTCCTACTGGATCACCTCATCCAGCCTTGATAGAACAGCAAGTGCGAAGTCTCACTGCAACTTGACAGACCATGGCTGACTGAGATGCATGGGAAGCCTCCATTTTCTGAAGAGAAACAGAGGAGGTTATGTGGATGGGGTAGGTTTGGGGGTTGGAAGTATGGGACTGGTAATAGCAGAATGGGGAGAAACTTTGGGTGGGATCTAAAAACAAAAAAGAAGAAAGAAATAAAACAAAAATAAGGTTCATTAACAATTTTTTAAGAACATCATATAACCACACTGGTGGTTGTGTTTTGTTTCTTTTTCTTTTTGTTCTTCCTTTTTGAGTTTGTTTTAATATTGTTGTGTTTTGTTTGTCTATCTTTTTAATATTTGTTTCAAAGCCAGTGAGTAACTTAAAATGTAAAAAATTAGTGGGCCTGGTGGCACAGTCCTGATACCACAGCTACTTCAGACACTGTTGCATGACAATATAAAATGCAAAAATCTTCTGTAGCTGATGCGTGGGTTCCAGGCCATTATGGACAAATTAGTGAGATCCCGTCCCCAAATAAAGGGTCAAAGAAGTTTTAGGGGTATAGCTCAGTGGGACAGCACCTGCTTTGTGTCTTTTGAGTCTCACTGTATAGCAATGACTGACCTGGAACTAACTATACCAGGCTGTCCTCAAAGTCATTGGTCTTCAGAATGTTGGGATGAGAGATATCCATCACCATATCCAGTTTAGGATTTCCTAGTTCTGTGAAGAATGTCATTGGAATTTTCTTTTGGAGCACTGAGAATCTCTACAACACTGTGGTAGCTATACCATTTTCACACTGCTGAGTCTTGATCACAGGAAACCATTCCATGTTCTGTTGTCTATAATTTCATTTGCTGGGATGTAGTTGATGTATGTGTTTCTGAACACATAGGCATGTAGAGTCTCGGGTCAATGCTGGATGTCTTTATCAATGGGTCTCTATCCTTTTTGGGTGAAGGGGCAGGAAAACAAGATACAAGATTTCTCATTGAACCCACAGCCCATGAATTTGGGTAGGTTGGGTGGCCAGTGAAGCTCCTGGAATCTTCCTGTCTCTACCTCCCCAGCACTGGAGTTTTTGAGAAATATACATGAAACATGCTGATGCTAGTCTTAGAGCATGGCTTAGGTTACATGGTGCATTCTCTCTAGACCTGACTGTCCAGATGTTTGGGTAGTCTGCACTCAATATCTCCATCCATCTGATAAGAACCATTTGTTTCCTTTTGGTTCTGTATTGTGGTGGTTTTTAGACAAGGTTTCTTAACAGACCATTGGCTGTCCTGGAATTCACTATGTAGCCATGATAGGTCTTAAACTTACAAACATCCACCGTCCTCTGACTCTAAAGTGCTGGATTTAAATGGATGTGCCACCATCATTTGTAGGGAGACACCCTAGCCCCACCCAATAGTCATGGGACAGGTGCCAGGTGGACCCGGGACTCCCCATAAGGGCGTGGTGAAGGAAATCCGGTGTGACATAAGGGAGCTTTTTAAGGGCTGCACGGGAAGACCCTAGCCAGTACCTTAGCCCTTTTTTGTCTGCGCTTGCTGGGTTCCTGTAACCTCACTCTGGTCTGCGTCTTGCCCTGGTGTTTTCTTGATTAAAGAGACTTCATCATCCCGGATCACAGTTCATCTTTGGCGCTCGCTCCAACCCTATTTCTTCAGTTGGCGCCTAAGGACCCCGCGACCTGGGAGGAGCCCACTGGGGCTCCGATGCGACCACTACAGCCAGGAAAGGTAGCCTAGCCCAGGAGCGGCAGGGAGCACCCCGCCGCGGCATCTCCACATCGAGTTGCCCATACTGCTTCTCCCTCCCCCGCGGCCGCCCGCCTGAATCCCCCGGCATTGGTCCTTTCCAAGCGCCGGGCGAAGGTGGGCACAGCTGAAGCCACCGTGTGCGCTCCCACACTCCCACCGTGCAGCCACCTGCGCCTCTCCACCCTGCGCGCAGCCCCGCGCCCCAGCCAGCCCCTGGCGCTGTGCTCGCACCCCATTATGCCACCCGGACCTCTGACTCCCGCCGCGGTATTTCCACACCACTGGCGTGAGGCCCGCCTACCCGCCGCCTGCAGGAGACCCGGCCCCGGCCTTGCCCAGCTAGCTCAGTCGGTAGAGCATGAGACTCTTAATCTCAGGGTCATGGGTTCGTGCCCCATGTTGGGCGCCAACTGAAGAATAAGGGTTAGAGCGTGTGCCAAAGATGAACTGTGATCCGTTATGGTGAAGTCTCTTTAATCAAGAAAACACCAGGGCAAGACGCAGACCAGAGCGAGGTTACAGGAACCCAGCAAGTGCGGACAGAAACGGGCTAGGGTCTTCCTGTGCAGCCCTTAAAAAGCTCCCTTATGTCACACCGGATTTCCTTCACCACACCCTTATGGGCGAGTCCCGGGTCCACCTGGCATCTTTCCCATGAATCAGCTGCTGAGTAGGCTGTAGGAGAGTACACTTGCCCACACCATCAATATATCATCTCACTCTGTCCTCAGGGCAAACATTACCCAGTCCTGTCATACTTTCATCTGGCTATGGTAAGCCCATGGTAGGAGGACATACATCTGGGTCCTGATCCATGATGTCTAGAGTGAAATCTAGACTCTGACTCTCTGATAGTTACAACATTGGAGGTCAATAGAAGAGGTCCAAGGAGCTGGGAAGATACATGACGCCATCCAGCTCAGGTACTAAGGGTTTTTTTTCCCACTGTGTGCACAACACTAGTTCACAGGAAGTCATAAAACACCATGAAGGGATCAGGTTGCTAGTGGAAGCATGAGCAGAATACATTGCCCAGCCTCCAGGAGTAAAAGGTTGTCCTAACTTCAAACATTACCAGTAATATTTCCTAATAATTAAGATGCTTCTTGCGTGAAGCTGAGGGAACAGGGCTGAGCATCATCAAAGTGAACCAGAAGAGAAAGGGCTGGATGCATCCAGCAGAGAAACCCAGTATCTGTGAAATTACAGACCCTCCTACTATACCTAAGTCAGAAAACCACACACTGGCATCAGGGAATGAAAGTGACCAAGTCAAGTGTCCAAAATTTGCTTCCATGTATTGTGCTCTGAGAGTGGCAGCATCATGCTCTGATTTCTCTTTGCATAAATTAATCAAGAAAGTGTCCCACAGATATGATGGTAGTCTGATCTGATCAAAGCACTTCCTCAGTTGAGCTTCCCTATACCCCAATTGACTTCAGTTTATGTCAAGATGGCAAAAAAATAGCCAATGATCTTCCCACCCCAATTCATATTCTCCCAAATAAGAATCAGTATATGAACCCTCCTAATAACCAGATGAGTTGATTCTCACACGAACCCTTAAAGAGAGGGCATTGCCCTCATTGTCCACCAAGGAAGGGCAGAGGGAGATTATTACAGTTTAAGTTTCAAATTTGGCAAATGGTATTCTTGAACATCACATGGAAGTCATATAATAAGATCTCCTAATCATTATAGCTAAGAGCAGTGAGACAGGATCTGCAGTGGCCCATCAGGAACTGTGGTCCAGACAGAAAGGAAAAGGGGAAAATATAGTCAGGAGGATTGGAAGCAGAGAGCAGAGTCAGAGGGGCTTCCTGTGACAGAAATGAGAAAGTCAGAGGAATAAGGAAATTACCTGTTACAAACCACAGGCCCAAGAAAATAGGAAATCCTCCTTCCCCAGTGGGTCACCTAGAGCATGCATAAGTCTTTCTGAACCTTCTCTGTCACTGTGATGGCCATGACTAATAACTCCAATCAACCTCAGGAGTGAAGAACCTTATGCTCAGTGTCTCCATTGTTCCATTCTCATTCTGATACTAACCTCAAACATTCCCAGCCAGCACTGTTTCTGTCACTGTCTCTGGGACATTGCACAGCCCAAGTGCAGTGTAGACTCAAACATCTGTCTATAATCTTGATCCATCCACCTTCTTCAGCCCTACAGTTCCCTCCCCGCACTTAATCCATTTCTCTGAACACCTCAGTCCTGCGTCTGTCATTCTTCTCTGGTCTTTGCCCTCCTCTATGCTGAATCCTTCCTAAGGGCTCTTCCTCCTGCAGTTTCAAAAAATCCCTTCCCCATGTTATAGTCTCTCTCCCAGCAAACTCATTCTACACAAAAGGCAAATTCATTCGAGGACAGAATATGCATGTTATACACACACACACACACACACACACACACACACACACAGACAGAGAGAGAGAGAGAGAGAGAGAGAGAGAGAGAGAGAGAGAGAGAGAGAGAGAACAATAAGACCCTGAATCAACAAAGTACTTGTACCTCATATACTTGCTTTCCAGGGACAATGAGAAATTAGAGAAAAACATTTCAGGCTCTGAACATTGATATAAGCAGAGAAATGTGCTTATGTTGACTTACTGTACATTAAAGAACTCAGGTCCTTATTAGGGGCACACTGGAAATTTACATACAACTCACTACACTGATGGATACATTGTCTGGGTTCAGATTACTACTGGAGATTTATCACACTTTACTTCAAATAGGTTCCTCCTTCAACTGACTCCCTACAGCAGCCACAAGGTCAAATATTTCTTTGCCTGAACATTTCCATTATTTAAAGTAAATCCATTGATCATTTCATTGCACAAGAGTGAGATGGAGTCACAGAAACCTGTGAAAGTGTCAAAGTTCAGAACACCCGATGGTCTTTCTTGGTGGGTGAGCACTCCTAAGTGTGTCTTACCCTCTGATCAGGACTAGACCCCACCCATCTTCAATGCAGCCTCAACCCTGGACTCACTTGACTTCCACCACTAGGGACTCTTAACTGTGGCTCCCTCAATTGCAGAAAGCTGCCACTAATTTACCCACCATTAGCACCTTCACTAATAGGATTCTTCAGTCTCAGGAAGTAACCAGCTGGTGACACCAGTCACTGTATGCCCTGGGAGTAAGTGGATGGGACATCCTCACAGTGGGTAGTCACCACTGCATGGGTATTTGAAGGAAGGAGCAATTCTAGCTCTAGAGGTCTGGAGAAAGGGCTTCACTCCACATGAACTGTAGTCATGTGCTCAGTGACTCTCTGTGGCTTTACAAGAAGTGAAGTTACAGTCTGTAAATTCTCCAAAGCAATTTAAGGACCAGAAAGATGAGTAGTTGTCACAAGAAGCCAGGTGCTGTCTAAATGGACAGGTTGAAGAAATGAAGGTCAAAAAATGAAGATGTTTCCACTTATGAGTGAAAAATACTGTGCTTGTCTTTCTATGTCTGGGCTACCTCACTCAGAAGATTTTTTCTAGTTTCATCAATTTTCCAACAAATTTCATGATGTTTTTGTCGTTTACAGCTGAGTAATACTCTCTTGTGTAGAGTTCCACTATTCATTCATCCATTCATTGGTTGATGCCTATCTAGGCTGTTTCCAGGTTCATGCTATTAAGAATAATGCTGATATGGACAGACAGGTTCATGCTATTAAGAATAATGCTGCTATGGACAGAGTTGAGCAAGTTTCCTTATGTTATGATTCAGCATCCTTTGGGTATATGACCAAGTGTGGTATTGATTGGTCTTGAGATAGATTGATTCCCATTTTTTTCTGAAAAAAAATAAAAACCTGCCATACTGATTGCCAAGTGGCTGTACAATTTTGCACTCCCACCAACAGTGGAGGAGTGTGCCCATTACTTCACATCCTAACAAACATAAGCTGTCCTCAGTATTTTAGTCTTAACCATTCTGACAGATTTAAGATGGTATCTCAAAGTCATTTTAATTGCATTTCCCCAATGATTAGGGATGTTGAGCACTTTTTAAATGCCCTTGGCTGTTTGAGAGTCTTCTGGTAAGAATTATCTGTTTAGCTCTGTACCCCATTTTTCAATTGTCTTATTTTGTGCTTTGATGTCTAGTTTCTTGAGTTCTTTATACATTTCGGATCTCACCCTTCTATCAGGTGTAGGGTTAGTGAAGATCTTTTCCCATTCTGTAGACACATGTTTTATCTTATTTACAGTGCCCTTTGCTTTAGGGAAGTTTTTCAGTTTTAGAAGATGTCATTTATTGATGGTTGTTTTCAGTGAATGTGCTACTGGTATTATATTTAGGAGGTGGTGTCCAGTGCCAATACATTCTAGGCTACTTCCCAGTTTCTTTTCTATCAAGTTCATTAGCTGGAATTATGTTGAGGTCATTGATCCATTTGGATTTGAGACTTGTGTATGGCCATCGATATGGATCTGTCTGCAATCTTCTTCAAGTAAACATCCAGTTATAACAGCACCATTTGTTAAAGAGGTTTTCCATTTTCCATTGTAACATTTTGGCTTCTTTGCCAAAAATCAGATGTCCGTGGCATTGTGGATAGGTATCAGAGTCTCCAGTTTGATTCCATTGATCCACCTGTCTGTTTTTTATGACAATACCAAGCTAAAACAGCCATTTTTATTCACAAGACTATATTCCAATACACCTTGTGTCTTGGTTTAATACCCCCATGAAGTGTTCTCAGCTCTGGTGAACAGATCTCATGAAATGAGACTGTTTAATTACTCTGTGATCAGGCAGCTTGTAGCAGTTCTTCTCAGCAGACACAACCTGCATAGATAATTAACAAGCTCAGGCTTTTAACAGGGAATTAACAGGGTTTCAAGAGTCCTGCCCATGTTCCCTGAGAATATGTCCATGATGCAAGACTCTGAGGAAAGTCCCTGCTCACCCATTGATACCAAATTCACTGGGAGAATCCACAGTTGTAGGCAATCATGGGTGAAGCATGTTGCCCAGATAACAAGGTCCAATTCAGGCTGCAGCTGTGACAGCTCGGGATTCATGGAGAATTCAGAAGAAGGTGTCTTGGAGAAAAGGATAGAAGATATTGATCCAAACAATGGTGGATCTGAGGATAAACCCTGATAATGTCTTCATGAGTTGTAGAGGACCCTGAATGAAGATAGCCTAATAATGCCATTTGATGCCTTCTGTTACTATTTTAGGAACTAACTCCCAGTTAAGTTTCTGTTTATTTACAGAAATCTCCCTATTTTCTTGTAAAGCATATGCCCATGTCTGCAGTCAAGAGAGCCCCAGCCTCAGACTTCTCTCCTTGCAACACATCCTGCCTGGCAGACAATAACTCCCCCAGTCCTTAAGTAGGCGCTTTCACCCTACTTAAGCCCTATTGATCTGTCCAGTAAACCCAGAATTGATCAGAGGACTGTCTTTCTCCATTTCTCTCCATCTTGTCCCTTCAATTCTCACTCTCTTCCCCAGGATTCCCATTGACTGATCTCACCAGCCAGGGAAGGTGGTGCCCAATGTGTGCGGGCCGGGTATGAGGGCTTCAGTGAAGAACGTTGCAGAGAAGGGCCGGCCATATCGAGAAAAGAGACAGAACAGAGGAAGTGGTTAGACTGGAACCTGCCAGTACAACGAGACCTGAGTAAGTGAGTGACAATTATGGGACACGACAATCATGAGCCAACATGAGCTATTTGTTGAAGTCCTCAAAAAGGCACTTAAGCCGTGAGGGGTTAGACACCAGAATTGTTGAAATTTTTTATATTTATTAAGGAAGTTTGTTCTTGGTTCCCCAGTGAAGGGACCATAGTTGAAAAAAGATGGAAAAGAGTAGGAGATGCTCTAAAGGATTGTTATAGAGTCTTTGGACCTGAACAATTTCCTGTCATGGCCTTTTTATTGTGGAATTTAGTCAATGAACTCATATCTCAGAAACAATGTGATCCCCTTGTGGCCAATGTGATTAAAGAAGGAAAAAATTGTATAAAACCTACTGAGACTGAAGTATTAGAGGAGAAACAATCAGAACAACCCAGTGAGGAAAGAGACCTTATGTCATTCCAAGATGACTCAGAAGAAACCCAAAAAATTAACCCACCAACTCAGGATAGAGCAGTTAAGATAAACCCTCCCCTTAAGCCTCAAATTAAAAAGGATCCGGGAGCCAAGGCTAAAATCAAGAAAATACACCCATCTCTAAGAAAGTTTTCAAAAAACCAACACCCTACAGAAGACAGTCTTAGTGATACAGACTGGGAGGACTTGGAGGGAGAGGCAGCTAAATACCTTGAGGAGGATTTGCCCCCATTAACTAAACACTGGTCTCCACCTTAAGTGCCTCTCCCAATGGCCCCTCCCTTGGTCTGCCCTGTTTTAAATCCTCAAAAGGATCTACAGGACAAAATTAAATATCTCATAGAACAGATTCTCCTAGAAGAAGAATATCAGAGTTTAATTACAAAGCTGGAAAGTTTAAAAACAGGCAAAGCTGTTGAGAATTCAAAAAAGGGCACTGCTAGGCCTCCCCTTAGGGAAGCTGCCCCTAAGGCACTCCTTAGCACACAAAACCAAATTGAATTGGAAAATGTAACTGCTTTTCCAGGATGTGCAAGGCACTGCCTGTCGAAATCATACCGGTTTCGATTTCAATGTCATTAAGGAAGTCAAAACCGCAGTCTCTCAGTATGGTGCCATGGCCCCATACAACACTGTCATCATAGAAACTGCGGCCAGCAAGTGGCTTACTCCCTCTGATTGGTACACTCTGGCTAGAGCAACTCTGGCAGGGGGAGACTACCTGTTATGGAAATCAGAGTTTGCAGAGGCCTGCAAAGAAACTACAAAAAGAAATGCCCAGGCCAATAATGGCTGGAATGCAGACATGTTTTTGGGAGAGGGAAACTATGAGGAGAGCATGTCCAAATGCAGTACGAACCTGGGCTATATGCCCAAATCCAAACAGCTGCCACCAAGACATGGAAGAGACTACCTGCAAAGGGGGATGTGAGCTCTTCCCTTACTGACATCAAACAACGTCCTGATGACCCTTTTTCTGATTTTGTTCATTGCCTGCTAAGGGCTGCAGGAAGGATTCTTGGAAACACTGATTCAGGTACTGATTTTGTCAAACTTTTAGCTTTTGAAAATGCAAATTCTGCCTGCCAAGCAGCTATTCAGCCATATCATAAAAAAAACAGACCTCTCCGGCTATATTTGCCTCTGTGCTGAAATAAGCATGGCTTATCAACAGGGGCTTGCCAAGGTGGCAGCTATGCGAGGTACTACTGTCAAACAGATTTTAGCTAATCAGAGCAAAAACAACTGCTTTAATTGTGGAGGATTTGGCCATTTTGCAAAAGCTTCCCCACAAAAACAAAAAGACATGCCTCAAAAGGCCTCTTCCCCAGGACTCTGCCCTAGATGTAAAAGAGGAAGACACTGGGTTAATGATTGCTGGTCTAAAACTGATGTACAAGGCTGGCCTCTGATCCCCAGTAGCAACCAGGTAAACAGGTACAGGAGCCAGCCCCAGGCCCCCAAACCCACACAAGTTTATGGGGTGGTCAGCTTTGTCCCAGCAAGCAACAATCCACTTCCACCCTCTACAGAGCAACACCAGGCAGTGCAGGACCGGACCTCAGTTCAACCACACACACAGTTTTAACATCAGAGATGGGTGTTCAAGCCATCCCCACAGGGATCTTTGGCTCCTTAGCACCAAAGACATTTAGGCTAATTATTGGCCTCAGCAGCATAACCAAGAATGGCTTACAAACTTTCCCAAGGAGAATTGACAATGATTATGAAGGCGAGATCAAGGTCATGGTAGCCTCTCCAACTACAATTAACTCACTTCCATCTGGACAAAGCTTTGCTCAGCTATTGATGCTTCCTCTTTTACATACTGACACCAAGAGCATGCCTAACAAAAGAGGAACTAATGTCTTTGGATCTTCAGAGGCCTATTAGATAGAGACTATATCCAATAATAAGCCCACCATGGTCTTAAAATTGGATGATAAATTTTTCCCAGCACTGGTAGACACAGGTGCAGATGTCACTGTCATCAAAAAGGAAGAATGGCCGTCTACCTGGTCTCTAGAGGAAACTCTAACACACCTAAGAGGCATAGGACAGAGTAAACACCCCAAACGCATCACCAAGCTATTGACCTGGAGAGATTCTGAAGGACACTCTGGGCAAATCCAGCCATATATCTGCTGTCCCAAAAGGGAATGATCATGTACAGCCCTAACGCAGTCAAAACCATGTAAATGCTTAAAACGGGCTTCACACCTGGCAAGGGCCTGGGCAAGCATGAGACTGGCATTAGACAGACTATTTCTGCTGTACATAAAATGACCGCACAGGGTTAGGGTGTTTCTCTTAGGGACCATTGACTATCCTGTGGCCCATGGAGAAAAAAACACATGGCTTTCTAATGAAACCATCTGGTTGATCAATAGCCCCTTTCCTCAGAAAAACTTGCTGCTGCTCAACAGCTGGTACAGGAACAGCTTGAGCCTGGCCATATCCTGCCCAGTACCTCCCCTTGGAATAACTCCAATTTTTGTCATCAAAAAGAAATCTAGGAAATGGTGTCTTCTACAAGACCTTAGAGCTGTATAAAACCATGGTTTTAATAGGAGCCTTACGACCCAGTCTCCCTTCCCCTGTTGCAGTTCCTTTAGGATACTTTAAAATTATAATCGATTTAAAGGATTGTTTCTGTACTCTACCCTTACACCCAGATGATCAGAAATGCTTTGCCTGAAGTCTTCCCTCTCCAAATTTTCAGGCACGAATGAGCAGGTATCAATGGTGCATTCTCCCTCAAGGCATGCTGATAGTCCCACACTGTGCCAGTCCTTCCTGGCAGCTGCCATCCAAACAATTGAGATTCATGGCTACAAATATGTATCATACATTATATGGATAGTATTTCTTTGGCAGGACAGAAGAGGGAAGAAGTGCTGATTATTATAGTGTAATAATTTATAATTATAATAATTTATAATTATTATTATAAAGAATTGTGTGATGCCTTAGTAAAGAGGAGAATACAGATAACTCCAGATAAGGTACAATTAAAATACCCCTATACCTACCTAGGTTTTCAAACGTTTGAGGATAAAATTTTATCTCAAAAAATTACTTTCAGGTTAGATAGGCTTTGTACCCTCAATGACTTCCAAAAATTACTAGGAGATATTAATTGTCTACTACCCTATTTAAGAATTAGTAAAGATGAATTAAAGCCTCTATATGATATTTTCCTTGGTAATCCTGACCCAGCCTCACCTCGGCTACTCTTTCCTGAAGGATGTAAAACCATAACAATTGTAGAAAAAGCAATCCAAACACAACACATTACATACATGGATTATAGCCACCTGTAGGGAGACACCCTAGCCCCGCCCTGGGACAGGTACCAGGTGGACCGGTGTCTCACCCATAAGGGCGTGGTGTAGGAAAGCCAAGGTGACCTAAGGGAGGCTTCTTAAAGACCGGCTCCTGGAGACCCGAGCCCCTTTTTCTGGCTGCGCTTGCTGGGTTCCTGTAACCTTGCTCTGGCCTGCGTTTTGCCCCTGGTATTTTCTTGAATAAAGAGACTTTATTCATTATTCATCAGTTGGCGCCCAATGACCCCGAGACCCGGGAAGAGCCCACTGGGCACCCAGGAGCGGCAGGGAGTACCCTGCTGCAGCATCTCCACAGTGGGTTCCCACTGCGCGGCCACCGGTGCATCTCCACCCCACGCCGCCGCCCGGCGCCGAGCTCGTGCCCCATCCCCCGAACCGCCTGGAGAATTCTCACTTTAGCTACATGTGTGCGCTTAGGGCCTGAACGCAGGCGCTGCCTGCGCGCACAGCAGAGGGTTTTCAGCTTTCATCCACAGGGAAAGCACCCGCTTTATGCTGCTACCATTCCCCTGTTCCCACCTGCCTGTCTACACCTGCGGCCGCCGTCTGCTGGGCCAGACCCTGGCAGGGTAAGCTTTTCAACTCTAGCTGTGGGCACAGCCACCTGCCTGATGCAAATACCCGCCAGGTACATTCTAAAGATTTCCTTAGGCAAAAGCAGTTTTCTGTGAGTCCGATCCTACTCTAGATAGATGCGGCTGCGCCACCTGCTGGCCAGACGTGGTTACTGCACCTAGAAATGGAATTACCAATAAATACGGCTGCATTTCCTTTGCAGTTAGACATGTATAACATATCTTATGCTTATATGCATTCACTGCTGGAGGAGCAGGCTGACTTGCAAAATATTGGCTTATATGTCTTGTTAGCTGTGGCTTTATTGATTCACGTGGCGTTGTTCCTCAGGAACAGAAGGAAGTCTGATCTCTCCACCCACTTGCAGGACATACAAGCCTTATGTAGCCAGGCTCTAAATGAATCAAAACTTACCTATTCATTGCTTCTTGAGCTGTTAGAACAAAAACTGGATGATGGGCTTCGTTCAATGTTCTATACGATGCAGGCAGATCTGTCTACTACTCAAGCTGCACATTTATAACAACATGAAAATAGACAGACGCTCCATCTTAGAGTCTTTACAGGCTGATCAGGCAAAGGACCGTGATGAGATTCAGGAACTTATTCAGACCTTACAGATCAAACAGCCTACAGACCATGAGGAACTGAAACCTAGTTTAGGGATGCTACAAACTAAACAGGCTACAGACCATGGTGCCTTAATGGCTAGGCAGGCAGCAGACCGTGAATCTTTGGAGACGGCATGCAGCCACTTAGAAACTCAGCTAGGCTCTCTCTCCTATTCCTTTGTTACTAAGGTGCAAGAGACCCAGAATAGGCTTCAACAATCAGATAATGCCACTAAATCAATGGCTGGGAAATGTGAGAGGGACTATAATGAACTTAGAACTGAGTTTCAAAGCTTACAGGAGGAGCTACAGACCAGGGTTACCAAACTGGAAATGTCTACGAGTTCATGGCAGAGATTAATCGCAACCTTGATTCTAAATTTCAATCTCTGGATGGCTATTTCCAGGCCACCCAAATGCTAGCTAGGGATGAACGTATTACTCGTCTAGAAAATCTTACAGGAGAATTGTCGAAGCATGTGGGGAGCCACAGCCCCAAGATGGCGCCTGGCTGGATGCCAGGGAGACTGAGCTTAGCTGTAAACAAGCCTTATTTGGAAGCGCTTAGTGGATCTGGTGTGCCTCCTCCAGCTGTGACCTATCCCGGATCGCCAGGTGGCATGAGTTAATTGGGTAATGAGCTTGCTTTTAAGGGCTTGCCAGGGGGCTGGGAGAGATATAGAAGCAGAGAGAGAAGCTAATGTACAAGGTTCCTGAATAAACTGCTTGAAGAAGAGTCGTGGTCGTGTCCTTCTTGCTGGTCGAGATAGACACAACGAGTGGTGGCCGGTACGGGGAACCTCCGAGGGTGAACGGCTCAGAACTTCCTGCAGTCAGGGCAGTCGGCTGGTAAGTCCCAGGTAAGTTGGGACCAAGTTAAGGACCTCGGTAAAGAGGCAATAAGGTCTCTGGTGAGGAGCGATAAAGTTCCAGGAACGGACAAAGCAGAGGTAACCAAAAGTGAAAGTATGGGAACTACAACATCGCAACCAATTTTCATTGCTCTTCAAGAGCTGTTACGGTCTAAGGGATTGAAATTAAAGAAAAGTACTTTAGAGAGATTTATCCAAGAGGTTGATGTGGTAGCCCCCCGGTTTGCTGATTCCGGTAATTTAACCACCAGTTGCTGGGACAAGCTTGGAAAAGATCTAGATTTTGCCTGGGCACAGGGAACGCTGACGACAGGAACGCGGCCTATTTGGAAAATGGTTCACAGCTGTCTAGAGGATCAAAGATGCCACAAGGCTATAGAAAAGGGGCAGGAGACGTTAGAACAGCTGAAGGAAATAAACAGATGCCAGTCATGGGGCCTGTGCAGCGTGGTTTACCGTTGTTGTCAGCCCTACCCCATCATGAAGAACCTGATTTGTGATGTGTGCAGCATAGTGTTAGGTTTACTTTTACTTTACCTTCTATACTCCATACCGTTATATGAGTGGGTGGTTTTACTCCAGGGTATGGCCAATAGCCCCACTATGTGTCAGCTTTTTGTGTGTCATGCTATTGCTCCTATTAGAGAGAAATACCCTGCTGTGAGATGTGTCCACTATATGGATGACATTCTGTTAACTAGTAAAGAGTTGAAATTGCTGCACTTAGCATATGGAGATTGCGTTGGATATCCTATCTATCCTTAATGCTCAATTGAAAGGTGGCATTATGGTTTTGAATCAACACATTGATCTAGTACAGGAACAATTGGATACTTTATGGCAATTGGCACAGTTGGGATGTGAATGGAGAATGCCTGGTTTGTGTGTAATAGCTGTGTCCTATCAGAATTATTCCTTAGCAGCAAACATGTCTAAACAACTTTCACAGTATCTTCTAGGCAACTGGTCTGGGGATTTTGACAAGCTGATGCAGGAGCTGAGACTCTCCATAGTGCACCTGAATTCCACCAGGGTTGACATCTCAGTTGCGGAAGGACTGTCTGCATGGATCACTCAAGCCATGAATCATCTGAAAGAGTGGACGGGAATGGGTGCCCTGGGAGGAATGCTTATCCTAGTTAGTTTCATAGCCTTATGGTGTATCTGCAGGATGAGGGTTTCACAGAGGAGAAGTAATGCCATGATTTTGCACAAGCCTTCACGGCCCTGGAGGCAGGGCAGTCACCTCAGACTTGGTTAACAGTATTAAAGAGCTAAGCAGTCATCCCACTCAGGCTGCGAGATGAAGTACTGCACTTGAAGTCAGCGTTCCGAGCTTCATGAAGGGCATGTCTGATTGCATAAGGGTTGGTATCGTACTCCCATCTCTGAGAAAAGATACCGGACAGGTGTGGCACCAGCCCGGCTGATAACTGGGCGTGGGGACATTACAAAGTCCCTTGATTTCAGGGATCAGACCTCTACCCTTGCCTGTTGTGTTATTTTTAAATAAAAAAGGGGGAACTGTGGGGAGCCACAGCCCCAAGATGGCACCTGGCTGGATGCCAGGAAGACAGAGCTTAGCTATAAACAAGCCTTATTTGGAAGCGCTTAGTGGATCTGGCGTGCCTCCTCCAGCTGTGACCTATCTGGGATCGCCAGGTGGCGTGAGCTAATTGGGTAATGAGCTTGCTTTTAAGGGCTTGCCAGGGGGCTGGGAGAGATAGAAGCAGAGAGAGAAGCTGAGGTAGAGGTAGAAGGAGAAACTGATGTACAAGGTTCCTGAATAAACTGCTTGAAGAAGAGTCGTGGTCGTGTCCTTCTTGCTGGTCGAGATAGGCACGACAAGGAAGCAAATCGTGGATTCCGCATCACGCCTTGAATCTTTTATGGTGGATGAGATTAAAGCCTCTCATGAGGAAATTCTGACCAGGCTGACATATCTTGAACAAGGAGACACTGACTCACTCCGATCTGAGATGCACAATTTGGTTACACACACACACCTTTAGTCTACCCGGCCATGGTGGTGGACAAGCAACCATCTAAAAAACACTCCCAGGGGCAGACAGCATATACGTGGCAACCAACCCAATTAAAGGATCTTAGGCATATTAAAGAATCGGTTGTCTCGTATGGTCTTCATAGCCCATATGTAAAACAGCTGTTGCATTCATGGGCCACCTTTAACAGGGTGACGCCCGCAGCTGTCCTTGAGAATTCTTGCCTAATTGAAGGGCGTTATTCAGGGAGGAAGGCAGACTCCTACAACAGCAAGCCGCCAGGGATGGAGTTGATGCACCCCTTTAAAAAATCCTAGGAGAAGGTATTTATGCTGACCCACAGATTCAGGCTGACTATGACGACCATATGCTGTCCCTATGCAGGACAGCAGCACTAAATGCATGGGACAAGGTTCGTGAATCAGGAGAACAACTAGAAGCTTTGCAAAAATAGAACAGGGACAAACAGAACCATTTAAAGACTTCTTAGATTGACCAGAGCAGTAGACAGACAGGTAGCAGATCCAACGATACGACATTCAATTGTGTATAGCTTAGCTTACAACAGTGCAAACCCAATGTGCAAAAGAATACTTTTGCCTCTAAAGATCAGATCAGCTCCACTAGAAGAATGGGTTCTGCATACTTTCCCGTGTTGACTGTAACATACAAGATGCTGGAATCTTGGCAGAAGAAGCTGTCCCAAGAGGTTTCAACAGACAACAGGAGATTAGAAAAGATAGCAACAGAAGGACTTGGGAAGGAAGAGCACCTTACAGGGACTCACACAGGTACCGAGAGGCCAGTGCTCATCGCCACCATGACCCAGAGCCTCGCATAGGAAGAGCATGCTCCAGGAGTCCACGGAGGCGTCAGGAGAATAGATGTTTCAGCTGTGGTAAAATAGGACATATAAGGAGAAAATGTAGACTAGAAATTCTAATGATTCCCCATATGACAGGTCATTGCCCTCTGGGTTATATAGGAGATATGGTAAGGGCAAACACTGGACTAACGAATGCAGATCAACTAGGGATTTGCAGGGGAACTTATTGGCGCCGGGAAACTCGGAAGGGGGCCTCCAGCAGTCCCCTGCCCCGAGAACAGTTCGATCATTCCCAGTAACAGTGGAAGACAATCTCTCACAGGACGAATAGATAGTTCCTTGCCTATGGTGGAAAATGACACTGCTCTAGAGGGTAGTTTGAATAGTGATGAAGAATCACATGTGACTGGTGAAAATGAAAAACGCATATTTTGGCAAGCTTCTATTAATGATAGAAGGCCTCAGTTGAAAGTTAAAATTAATAATAAAGTTATTTCTGGCCTAGTGGACACTGGAGCTGACGTAACTATCATTACTCAGAAAAGTTGGCCTAAAAAATGGCCGCTTAAAGAGGCAAATGTACAATTTTTAGGAATTGGAACTCTATCTAGAGTTCGACCGAGTGTTAACTCGGTGGTCTGTATTGGACCGGAAGGACAAAAAGGAATACTAAAACCTTACGTAGCAGATATTGCTATAATTTATGGGGTCGTGATTTATTACAGCAATGGAATACTCAAATTAACATCCCTCCAGTGTCAGATACAAATTCTAGACAATCGCTGGATAGTAGAAAGGATCGGGTAAGATGACATGGAAAATGGTTACCAACTATCCAGGCTGCACAGACACTAAATACAAATGGCAGGCCTTCAGAGGAACCAAAGGCCCTGCCATTGAAATGGCTTACAGATGAACCGGTCTGGATAGGGCAATGGCCTTTGACCTCTGAAAAGCTTGAGGCTCTAGAAAAGTTAGGACAGGAACAGCTAGAGGCTGGTCACATAGAGCAATCTACCAGCCCTTGGAATTCTCCTGTATTTGTCATCAAGAAGAAGTCAGGTAACTGGAGAATGCTGACAGACCTGAGAGCCATAAATAAGGTAATTCAGCCTATGGGCGCTCTACAGCCTGGAATGCCACTGCCTTCCTTAATACCTAAGGGATGGCCGATCATAGTAATTGACCTGAAAGACTGCTTTTTCACTATACCATTACAAGAAAGCGATAGAGAGAAGTTTGCATTTACAGTGCCAACTCTTAATAACTCACAGCCAGTTCGGAGATACCAATGGAAGGTTTTACCTCAGGGGATGCTAAATAGCCCCACCTTGTGTCAACAATTTGTACAACAACCTTTGGAAATAATTCACAAAAAATTTCCACAATCTCTTGTTTATCGTTATATGGATGATATTCTTTTAGCAGATTCTAGTGAGGAAACTTTGGAACGTATGTTTAAAATGGTGAAGGAGGTTCTTCCTAGATGGGGTTTACAAATTGCCCCAGAAAAAATACAAAGAGGAGATTCTATTAACTATTTAGGATATAAGATAGACTTACAAAGAATCAGACCTCAAAAGGTACAAATTAGAAGGGATCATTATCAAACTCTTAACAGTCTTCAGAAGCTACTAGGAGAAATTTCTCAATTACAGACCAATTTCTCAATTGGTGTGGAAGGACATGACTTAAAGCATTTAAAAATGGCACTAAAAGGTGATAAGGACTTAAACAGTCCACGAATATTATCTGCTGAGGCAAAAAAAGAGCTACAATGGGTAGAAAACAGAATATTGAATGCACATGTAGATCAGATAAACCTTGATCTAGACTGCATTCTGGTTATCTTGCCATCCAGAGAATACCCTTCTGGGATTCTGATGCAGAGGGAAGACACTATAATGGAATGGATATTCCTGCCACATAAGCAGAACAAAAAGTTAAAGACGTATATAGAAAAGATTTCTGATTTGATTTTAAAGGGCAAATTAAGACTTCGTCAGTTGACTGGGAAAGACCCAGCAGAGATTATAGTACAGTTTGGATTCTTCCACACATTGTAAGACAAACTCCCATTTCTGGAGTTCTTACTTTCTACACTGATGCTAACAAATCAGGTAAGGCTGGTTATAAAGCAGGTGAGGTAAGTAAAGTAGTTCAAAGTCCATATACATTTGTATAGAAAGCAGAATTATATGCAATTCTTATGGTGCTTATGGATTTTACGGAACCTCTTAATATAGTTACTGATTCCCAATATGCAGAGAGAGTTGTCTTGCACATAGAGACTGCAGAATTCGTCCCTGATAATACTGAACTAACCTCGTTGTTCTTGCAGTTACAGGAAACAATCAGAAACAGAAGTAATCCACTGTACATTACGAATATCAGATCCCATACGGGTCTGCCAGGCCCACTGGCACAAGGCAATGACGAGATCGATCGTTTATTGATTGGCACTGTGCTAGAAGCCTCAGAATTTCATAAAAAGCATCATGTAAATAGCAAGGGTTTAAAGAAGGACTTCTCCATCACTTGGCAACAAGCCAAGGAGATAGTGAGAAACTTTCCTACTTGTTCCTTTTATAACCAAACTCCACTGCCAGCAGGATGTGATCCTAAAGGCCTTTGGAGGAATGAGATCTGGCAAATGGATGTCTTTCACTTTACAGAATTTGGAAATTTGAAATATATGCATCATACCATTGACACATTCTCAGGTTTCCAATGGGCTACTGCTCTCAACTCTGAAAAAGCTGATTCCATTATTACACACCTACTGGAGGTGATGGCAGTTATGGGCATACCGGCGCAGATAAAAACTGACAATGCTCCAGCATATGTCTCCACAAAAATGGAACAGTTCTTCAAATATAACATTAAGCATGTCACAGGTATACCACACAACCCTACAGGACAAGCAGTCGTTGAAAGGTCTAACAGGACACTTAAGGAGATGCTCCATAGGCAAGCTGGTAAGTCGAAACCCCCCAAACATAGATTGCATAATGCTTTATTAACGCTAAACTTTCTTAATGCCAATGACAGTGGACAAACAGCTGCGGAAAGACACTGGACTACGGAAAAAACTGCTGAACTGAACCAACCAGTGTATTTCAAAGATGTACTAACCTCGGTATGAAAACCTGGACATGTATTACGTTGGGGTAGGGGTTTTGCATTTGTCTCCACAGGAGAAGAAAATCTTTGGATACCATAAAAACTGATCAAGATTCGAGTTGAGGAAGACAATCCTCTCGACAAGGATGACTGACAGGTATTTACTGAGGAACCCTCTTCCAGAAGTCAAAGGACACTACATGTGTGGATACTTAAGGAAAGAACGTAGCTATAACCATCGAACAAAAGGACCGTGCCATACGCTAAAATTTACAGATGTCTCTCAAATAACTCTATGTCTCTTCATTTCCTAGTCCCTATTCAATTAAATCAATGCTGGATTTAGAGTTGGATTTGGCTTTCCTATACCCATTATGGTATATTGTCTGTAAGACAGTACGAATTCCTACAGCTGTTTTTTGGCAAATTGCTTCAATATTATGGGTTCACCTACCAATAAGCCCAAAGAGGGTACTAAACCCCTATTTTCAATTAATTTCAGATATCATTCTTATAGGCAGAAAATGGGCCAAAACCTATTTTGGGTGTGAGCAACACCTTATTGTTCAACCTTACACCAAAGAACAGGTTGATTGCCTTATGCAAACAACAGAAAGCTGGCCCATAGCTTTGGCCAATTACATGTGAAACTTAGAAAACCATTAATCTCTCAATAGTTTGATTGATTCTGGTAAACGCCAAGAATTTATTTTTCCAAAAAGCACTCTTTCAGATCCCATTCCAAATGCATTAAGAGTGTTTACTCATGGTTCCTCCACTGGAATTGCTGCTGCTGATTGGAATGATGAGGTCACTAGCTTTCAAATTGGAGCCTCATCTGCTCAAATAACAGAATTACTTGCTGTTGTAGCTGCCTTTAGTGCCTTTCCTGATCAACCACTTACTATTTATACTGACAGTGCCTATATTGCCCATTCAGTACCACTTCTGAAAATTGTAGGTCAAATCAAAAACATCTCTGAGACAAGTAATTTATTTAGACAACTATCTTCTATCATAAGAATTAGGTTTCAGGTGGGCATTGGTGGAGCACACCTTTAATCCCAGCACTCAGGAGGCAGAGGCAGGTGGATCTCTGTGAGTTCCAGACCAGCCTGGTCTACAGAGAGAGTGCCAGGATAGGCTCCAAAGCCACACAGAGAAACCTTGTCTCAAAAAACCAAAAAAAATTTAGAAGATTTCAATTCTTTATGGGACACCTTCATGCTCATTCAGGCCTCTCTGAACCTCTATCAGGGGTAAACAGTTGGCTGACCAAGCTACCCATTGTCTCATGGTTTTGCCTGTCAATTCCATCCAGGACACAGCCATTGAAGCAGTGAGAAAATGACATTCCTCACATCAGCTCAGTGCCCACACTTTATGCCTTATGTATCAAATTACTGGGGAGCAAGCTAGACAGATAGTTAAAAATTTCCCACAACTTTTCCAACATTTACCTGTACTCCATCTGGGAGTTAACCCCTGGGACTTGTGCCCAATTCTATCTGGCAAATGGATGTCACCCATCTTATAGAATTTGTTCACCTTAAATATAGTCATGTTAATATAGATACACATAGTGGATTTATTTTTGCTTCTCTTCAAACCGGAGAAACAACTAAACATGTACTCAGGCATTTGCTAGCTGCATTCTCTGTTATGGGCACCCCCCCAATAAATTAAGACTGATAATGGACCTAGATATACCAGTGCCAATTTTAAGACCTTCTGCAAACTATTTGCTATTAATCATGTTACTGGAATTCCATATAATCCGCAGGGACAAGTATAGTAGAAAGAGCCAATCGTACACTCAAATAGACTATTATTAATAAATTAAAAAGGGGGACTTGGTATCCCACCAAAGTCATGCCAAGGAATATCCTGACACACTTTATTATTATTCACACTTTCTTCTTCTTATTCTTCATTATTAATTTTTTATATTTGGATGATGATGGAAAATCTGCCTCCACACGATTTTGGCATTCTGATACACAGAAAAACTTTTGCCACAGTAATGTGGAAAGACCCCTTAGACAACACCTGGCTTGGACCTGATCCAGTGCTAATATGGGCTTGAGGATCAGTATGCATATACTCTAAAGAAATGAAATCTGCCAGATGGCTTCCTGAAGGATTTGCTAAACAAAGAGATGATAATATAAGCCCTTCCAAAAGCAATTGCCCCTCCTGAGAATTCTATTCCTTTCTTTTTTACAGAAATGAAGATTCATGCTATACTCTGGAACATTCTTCTATTGGCACCTCTTGCAGAAGAGAGCTGTTTGAGCAACCCACATGGCGTGCCTGGAGTGGATTGATGCCCTATCTTCTTCCCCTGTTAGGCCCCTTGCTCGGCTTATTAATTCTTCTATCGCTAGGACCTTTTCTCTTTAATAAGTTGATGGGTTTCATTAAGAATCAAGTAGATGCTATCAAAATGCAGCCTATAGAGCTGCATTACCATCGCTTTGACTTGGCCGAAATGGGAGACGAATGTAATGAACTCTAGTTACAGATCCTAAGAACTGTGTATTTGTAAAATCATTGGGTTCATCCTTTCCTTGGTGAGTTGGGCTGGATAGCCAATGACGGGCAACAGAGGGAAGACTGAGAGCGTCTGACCCTGAGAGTCCCCTAAGAAAGGAATAGTCCTCATGCAATGTCATCTCCAAAAACAGGTAAGGCTCCTACATTCGTAAGCTCATTGATTCCACTGACCTAAGACAGGCACAGCCCCTTAAGGACATTCTCACCCTATGGCCTTCCTACATATTATATAAAAATAAAAGGGACCTGTAGAGCACCCTGAATGAAGATAGCATGATAATTACTATTTTAGGAACTAACACCCAATTAAGTTTTTGTTTCTTTACATCTGTCTATTTTCTTGTAAAGCTTATGTTCTTGTCTGTGATCGAGAGAGCCCCAGCTGCAGACTTCTCTCCTTGCAACATATCCTGCCTGGCAGGACAATAGCCTCCCCTGCCTCTTGACCCTTTTACCCTACTTAAGCCATATTGACCTGTCTAATAAACTGCGACTTGATCAGAGTACTGTCTTGTCTCCATCTCTCTTGTCTCATGCCCCATCCATTCTCACTCCCTCTCCCAGGCTTTCCGTTGACTGACCCCACAGGACAAGGCAATCAGGAACACATAGCAAGTCCAACACAAAGCTCTGTTAACATGTGCTCAGCATCAAGTTATTCAAACAAAGATTCATCTGCTTAATTACCCCTTGGATCTGGAAGTCCTCAGTAGCTTACCAATAGTTTATCGGGCTACCTTACTTGATAAAATAATTTCATCAAATTGTATGAAGGGAAACTGCAGTGATATAATGTTAGTTTAATCAGTAGAAAAATAAAATTCACCATTTTCATTCCTTAACTGACAATCTCCTGGATGGATACAGCTGACACTTTACTCCACAGGAGTGTAGTTCCTCCCTTGTGTCTTCATCAAAAGACTTCTTGAAATCCAATTGAACACTACCCTCTCTAATTCCCAGGTCTAAAAATTCAATTCAAAATTCTTCACTGCTTGTCATTGTCCATTTTGCATGCACTACCCTGTAGGACATTAGAATCTGGATAATCTGAAACTAGTAATAGCAAAATATGCTGCAAAAATCTTCCTTCATGAAATTTTATCTTCACAGGGCACACCAATGAAAATATCAATGTTTCATGGGGAGACACAGGATCAGGACAGCTCAAATGATACAGGAAAGAGGCTCAGCCCTCACTGATCCTCATGGAGATATGCATGTGTGTGTAGAGACTTTTCCTTACACTCAAGGGATAGAGCCAACTTGGCTCCTGCCTCCCAAATTGCAATAAAGACCCAAAGAGAGTGAGATTATAATCATTGCTTAGAATGGACAGTTCAATGCCTAATTCTCAGCTGTTGTGATTCATGGACATATATTTGAAATATATACATTTTAGGGAATTAATTTATATCACATGGGCCTTACATAATTACAGACAAAATCACTGTGTATTTGTTAAATTTACATCATTTTAATAATATAGCAAGGGCACATTACATCTCCTGTTTTCTTGGGTCCCTAGCAAATTTATTTATGGTCTCCAAAAGGAACTCACTGCCCATTGTTGGGAGAATAGCTTGCTCTTTCACAGACAGCTGTAACTTAGTAAGCTATTATTTATGATATAACTTAGAACCAGCGCTATATGAAATGCTTCTGTGACTTCATAAACTATTTTTTGTTGCCCAACATAACTGAAATTTTTGCTGAGTGTATTTGTAATTTGAGTCTCTTCTATTAAGCAACATACCTTCATAGAAAGCTTTCAGTGAGGGACCAATAATTGAATGTCAGAATTTGAAAATTGTCAAGAGAATATAGAGGTCATCTTGGTTAATGATTTGTCTGGGTCTAAAAACTGAATAAGGAAAAATGATATGGGCACATCTGTTAGGGATACGCTTGAGAAGATTTTTTTAAACAACTTGTTTCATATTGTGTGAATTGGTGTATTACCTCAATGAATGTCTACCCTGGTATCTGTAGAGGTCAGGCTTGGGCATCTGGTCTCCTGGAATTGTTGTTATGGATGATCCATTACGTGGGTATTGGAAACAAAACACTATCCTCTGGAAGGGCAGCAGAAGCTCTTAAACTTTGAGGCAACTCTCCAGTCCTTGATATGTTTTATTTTGCACTGTGAGGATTTGCTGTGGGAGAGAAAACTTCACATGGAAGTTGTATAGAAGGGTGGTTCTGAGGAAACTTGAGATAGAGAGTGTGATTGGAGAATGTCCTACGACTCAGCCTCTGATTTCAAGACAGACAATACCGCAAGCAAATCATTCAACCTGAGCCACACATACTCTGACACACTGTGTGGAATCCATGAACCTCTGGTGTCTGGCCACTCTGGAGGTCACAGGCATAGATCAGGAAATTCAGTGTTTTGGAGGAAGACAAGGTAAATAATTCTTTCATTGACAGATTATTGCACCCGTTGTATATCAGTGTTTCCATGATAGAAGTACAGTCTCCTCAGAGAGCTATGGCAACTATAGCTCATGAGGACAAAGTAATGGACACTCAGTGGTCCCGTCACCACACTTGCCATCAGGAGAAACAGGGTCCTGTTCTCAGGAGTCATCATCACAGTAAAGCCCTGGGTGATGCTGTCTCTTTCTACAACTTTATGCCTGTAATCTATGCCTGTCAGCCATGTCCAGACAATTGATGACCTGGCTGGGACCATGACCCTTCAGTGTTGGTCACAATACAGTCTTGTAAACTTCATTCTGTCCAAGAAAGGAGAACACATCATGAATGTTCTTACACCCTGAACTAACACCAAAACCATAGACACAGCATGTTCTGAGATGTTCCACTTTTACAAGAACACCACAGGTGAGGTCAATGTCCAGTAACACTCTGCAGCTGCTGGTCAAAGGTGAGAAGTTCCAACCCTTAACCAATTATTTCAAGTCTTATAGGTCTTTGCAATAGCTGTGTACTGGGAGAGCCACAGATGGCATTTTTACTCATTGAGTTGAGCTTTCTTATGTCAGAGTGTGAGCTAAGTGGAGACCTGTATCAGGGGTTGGGAGAGGGCTGATGTCGGATAAGAATGAACCCACTGCCCATCTTCACAGGAGGCTTTCTCAAATGGAATTTATCAGTGTTGTCCTAGAAATGATCTGTCCTAGAACTTTTGAGAAACTGACAGTCGGGTGTCTTTTAGATGTCTAAGGATGGAAAAACTGATTACCAAGATATTCTATGGACTGAAGGTTGGACTGGGTTCTCCTAGTGTGAAGTCTCCTTGGGCTCTGTGAACTGCTTTGGGGGGGCAATAAAATGGCATAGTGCACACAGCTCTCTCTGTGTCTGTCCTCAGTGAACCGCTAACATTCTGTCAGAGAAGACGAGCCCAGCTGGTCTTGTCAGAAGTCTGTGCGTGACACGGGTGCCACTGCTGTATTCCAGAATGGTAAAAACATAGTAAGTGTTGGAGGCCTGGAAAGAGAAGGTTTGAACTGCAGAGGGATGGGAGTGGCCAAGTGATAAAAGACACAGGTACACAAGTCCTCACAGGCAGGCCAATGTGAGATTTTAACTAAGAAAAATGCCAGACTCAATTTGAACCCCCTTCTTACTCTGAAACAGCTCTCTATAAAGATTTCTCAGTCAGTGCAGTCAGGCCTGATGGTTCCCTTATGACAGCACAGGGCCCTGATAATTTCATCATGAAGCTTGGTGGAAAATTTCTCTCATCTAGTGATAGAATAAAAATTCTGAACTAAATATTATCAGGAAAAACATCCTGGCGCGTGAATGGAATGATAGACATTGATCAACATAACCATACTACAGAATTCAAGGTTGGGTTAAAAAGGCAACCCTTCAAATTCGTGTGTGTGTGTGTGTGTGTGTGTGTGTGTGTGTGTGTGTGTGTGTGTGTGTGTGTGCTGCAGTGTGGGTGTGTAGTCTTCAATCACAGGCGAATATATGATGGGAAATATGTACCCTCCAGCTGAAGGAGAAAAAGAATCGAATCAAAATTCAGTAATCATGATGTGAACCTATTTCAAAAAGAATAGAAAGCCACACACTCACTTTCAAAAAACAGCAAAACACTAGATACAGTGTGGATCCATCGGGAGTCACACAGACAAACAGCCAGCACTCAAGATCCAGCCACTTAGGTTCTGCCGACTACTGATTGGACTCAAGACAGAGACTCCCCTTCATTCCACCATGAGCTTTTTTTTGAAAAGCAACAGGCGCCATCCTCAGCTGGGAAAATGCTAATGGACACACAGGGTTAAAGGACTAGCCCAGTAGAGTCCATCTGGCTATGTGGTCAGCCACTGTGGTGCATGCAGAGTGCCGTGGGTGGAGGCCATGGGGCAAGGTTGGAGAAGAATTGTGACCCTACATTCTGGATGGTTCTTATCCACCAGCAAATGTGATGTCTCTGCTGGAACTCTGCATCTAACCCACCCGAGTCAGAGAGCACTGATGGGATCTCATTTGTGATATTCAACACTGTCAAATGTAGGTGTTCAGTTTTGTACTGTTCCTTGGAAAAAACAGGGTCACTCCATGGTGAATTTTTGCTTTTGCAGCAGCTGGGGAACCGGCCTGTGATTAATTGATTGAATTTGCTTCACAAAAGCCATTTTATTGTTATACAATTTACACCTTATCAAGTCAATTTCACATACCAAATCCTCTTACATGAATCTCTGCGAAGAAGACAAATGCCAAAACAATTCTCAGTCAAGGGATCTCTCAGTTTTCTGAATCCTCCAACAACCAAGTTTTGCATAGGTTTGAACACTTCAAGGAGAATTAATCCAATATATACAGACTTCAAATAGAGGGTATCCAACACAAAATGTAGCAATCACAAAGACAGCTCAAAGCCCAGGTGCAAACACTCCTGAATACAAGCCAGCTGCAATGTTCTTCGGTAACTTCCCCTGCACAACCAGGAGGGGGCAGCACCTGTTCTCACTGACAATGACGCCTGTGGTAGGTTGGTGTGAATGAGCTCACAGCACTCAAAGCAACCCTGACAGGACTGATTCTCAGGACACACAGCTGCTCATGAAATCAATAGGAAAGAGACACTATAGCCATGTGACACACTGGCCATGGCGATTCACAAAGGTGCAGACACACATGAGTTGGTATAGAAATATCCCCTTAGAAGAAGATATGATGAAATACTTGGGACATATCCACAGTGTGGGATCTCTATAGTAAATATATTCTTATTATGTCTTTGAAGATAATTACATGCATAAAATGTATTTGATCATGTCCACCACAAACTCTAGGGGACTTTTTCTCTCCTTTTATGAGATAGGGCCTGACATAGCCCAGGATAACCCCAAACTCATGAATTCCCTTGAACTCCCAATACTCTTACAAGATGATAATTACTTATCTTGACATTGATACAAAAGGGGAATTTAAGGAGGTCTTTTTGGCTCAGCAACAGAAGTTGGAAATGCTCAGTGACCTCTACCTCATTCTCCATGTGACAAACAGGACATGTGTGTGGCCTGGAACCAGCCTTTGAAGAGATGCCAACTTAGAGAATTTTACCCATGTGACACCTTTTGTAGCATGGGGTCATTACTGAAGAGAAGGTTGAAAATTGTTGACACCCAGGGGTGGTAGAGGATGACAATAAACACTTTTCAGGACACTGCAGGACAGTCACACATCTGAGCTCACAGTGTTTGTAACGACAGCTACAATCCCCATGTGAGCCCAAAGCAGAACAAACCCAGTGTGAGGATGGGAGATGGGCACAGTGTCCCACCATAGATGAAGAGTGATTCCCATCTTATCCATATTGGGGGAGGGAGAGTCAGGTTTCTCTTTTAATCAATTTTTTATTTAAATGAAAATAACCCTTATTTTACATTCCAGTCCCAGTTTCCTCTCACTCCCCAATACTACTGCACCCCCCACCCATCCTCTCCTCATAGAGGGTCCTCCCATGAGACAGCATCAAAGTCTGTCACATCATTTGGGGCAGGACCTAGCCCCCCGCCACTGTATCTAGGCTGAGGGAATGGGCTACAAAAAGCTAATTCATGCACTAGGGATAAATACTGGTTTTACTGCCAGCCATCTGCCCTATAGTTGCCCAACTATAGAACCCCAAACTGGCATTCACGTGCAGGGGACCCCCAACTAAGAATCTAAAAAACAGTAGAGACTCAGTTTTCGTTAACAGTGTGGCCCCGGGTACAGTGCCCAAGCATTTGAGAAGCACAGATTGAACTGCACGGGAGGAAGAGAATAGAAAGTTAAGTGTAAGAAGGGGCAGTGGATTTTTCAACAACCAGCAGGTCACAGAAGGAATCAAAAAGCAAATCAGATCAGTGAGGACGGAACCAGTAAGAGAGGGAGAGGGAGTGGGTGGGAGTTGAACCATCAAATCATAATACATAATGACATGACATTTCAATCAATTGAAAAAATTATTTCACTTCCATTTTTATTTAGAAACAGTCATTTTACATATCAATCCCCTTTCCCTCTCCCTCCCATCCTCCCATGCCCTCTACTAATCCCCCAACCCACCCCCAACCCACTCCCCAAGGATACTGAGACCTTCCATACGGGATCAGCAAAGTCTGACACAGCATTTGGGGAAAGGCCTAGGCCCTCCTCTGTGTATCTGGGCTGCAATATTATCCCTCCATAGGGAATGGTCTCCCAATGTCCATTTGTGCTCTAGGGATAAAGACTGGCTCCACTGTTAGAGGTCCCATAGACTGCCCAGGCCTCCTGACTGGCACCCACATTCAGAGGGCTTGGTTCATCTAATGCTGGTTCCCCAGCTTTAAGACTGAGGTCCCTGTGCCCTCGTTAGGTCAGGTCAGCTGGTTCTTTAGGTTTCTCCAGCACGGTCTTCACTGCCTTGCTAATCCCTCCTCCCTCTCTTCCAGTGGATTCCAGGAGTATGGATCAGTGCTTAGAACCTCAGGTTCTGCTTCTGCTTCCATCGGCTACCAGAGGAAGGCTGTTCAGGGTGCCTGGCTGTGGTGGCCATACATTTAATCCAAACACTTGGGAACCAGAGAGTTCCAGCACAGCCTGCTCTGCATAACCAGCTCCAGGAGAGCCAGGACTCTACAGAGAACCTGTGTCAAGTCAGCAACAATAATATTTAAACCCACAAACATAAGAAAAAGATAGTAGATGAAATAAATTTAAGGTGAGATAGAAATTGAACATTGCAGGAGAAAGTAGGTGTGTCTCAAGGGAGGAATGTGTGCTTAGAATCCTGGAGGCCCTGCCATCATTCCCTGGCTCCAAAAGTAAGAGGAAATAAACTATTGTTACTGAACTCTCTTTCTCTTCAATGACAGGGTGAAACAGGCACAAAGATGGAGATGTTTGGCAAGTTCCTGAAGGACAAGACCATCACCCTCGAGTCCAGCCCAGTGACTCCATGGGCAATGTCAAGACCAAGACCCAAGACAAGGAAGGCATCTCACCTGACCAGCAGTGGCTGGGATTTACTGACAGCAGACAGAGGATGAATAAATCCTGACCAAGAGCAATGGCCAGAAAGATTCCCACCCTGAGCCTGGTACTGCACCTGTATGGTAGCATCACAGAGCCATCCCTTTGCCAGTCTGTACTTGTCTGTGACCTCCATGTGTGTGCTCTGAATGTACACATAAGAAAAATGGAATTTATTATTACATATGTATAATTTAAAGAAAAATGTGTAAATAAATAACTGTAATTTAAAGATGTAATGTAAAGTACACACAACAAAAGAAACTAACAACCAGAAAAAGTAGTGCACAAGTGATTTGGTTTTTTTTTCTTTCAGATTTTTTTATTTGAATTAGAAACAAGATTGTTTTGAATGACGATCCCAGTTCCCACTCCCTCCCCTCCTCCTCGACCACCCACCTCAACTAATATCCTACCTGTCCCATATCCTTTCTGCTCCCCAGGGAGGGTGAGGCCTTCCATAGGGGGTCATCAGAGTCTATCATAGTTTTGGGGATAGGGCCTAGGCCCATCCCCATGTGTCTTGGCTCAGGGAGTATCCCTCTATGTGGAATGGACTCCCAAAGTCCACACCTATGCTAGGGATAAGTACTGAACTACTACAGGAGGTCCCGTAGATTTCCAAGGTTTCCTCACAGAAACCCGTGTTCCTGGGATCTGGATCAGTCCCAAGCTGTTATCCCAGCTATCAGTCTGGGGAGCAAGAGTTGCCTGAAGTTCAGGTCAGCTGTACATGGAAGTTGTATAGAAGGGTGGTTCTGAGGAAACTTGAGATAGAGAGTGTGATTGGAGAATGTCCTACGACTCAGCCTCTGATTTCAAGACAGACAATCCTGCAAGCAAATCATTCAACCTGCTCCAACTGCTCTCCAGAAGAGGGCGCCAGACCTCATTATGGACAGTTGTGAACCACCATGTGGTTCCTGGCAAATGAACTCAGGACCTCTGGAAGAGCAGCCAGTGCTCTTAACCTCTGAGCCATCTCTGCAGTCCCTAGTGCACACTTGTAAGCCAGCAATGAGACTCTGAGGAAGCACACTACACATTTCATTCCATGCAGAGGAACACAGCCAGATCCTTCATTGAAACCTTCAAACATTTTGAATATGAAGAATATTTCATATAAAAAATGTGAAAAGGAATAAAGCAAGCCACCTGACAGTTTGTGTTTCTTATGTGTAATGTTCATTCATGTCTGGTACCACCTGGTCCTGACAAAGATGAGGACAGATGAGACAGACACTGATGGGATTTTGGAAATGACATCCTAATAACAAGGCTGAATTCTCAATCTCAAAAGTAGACCCTCACAAAACAGGCCAATATACCTGTCAATATAGGACCCATGGTGGATGGTCAGAGCACAGTGACTCACTGGAGCTGGTGGTGGTGACAGGTGAGAGGACTCACAGAGTCCACAGCCTCAGGTTTGTCTGTCAAGAACTGTTTCTGTAAACAGGGATGACTCCCTCACACAATCCTGGAGGATAATGAGTTCTTTGAGGAAATTTAACTCGTTCTCTTTCTCTCCTAGGGGCCTACAGTAAACCCAGCCTGTCAGCCCATCCCAGCCCTGTGGTGACTGAAGGAGGGAGTGTCACCCTCAAGTGTGTCTCAAGGCAACAAAATTGCAAGTTCTTTCTGATTAACGAAGGACCACAGAAGGTCTTCTGGACACGGAAATCAAGGTACAACTACTCTACTCGGCGGTACCAGGCCCAACTCCTTGTGAATGCTCTGACCTTGAGCCAAAGGTGGACATTCAGATGCTACAGCTTTGACAGTAACAGCTCACTGGTGTGGTCAGAACCTAGTGACCCCCTGGAGCTCCTGATCTCAGGTGAGAAACCCCAGTCTTTCCCTAGAAGGCTGCTGAATTGACACAGGTGCTGAGGGAGGTCTTGGTGTGTGAGGTGTGAGGAGCCAGGGCTCCTAAGCCCATTGACACAGGCAGTGGGAGACAGAGGGACACAAGGCACAGAATCCAAGGGAGAGACTGACAGCAAAACTTAGGAGGTCCAAGACAGACAGGAATCTTCATGGAGCCCCCTGCTACTGTGGTTCAGTGTAATAGAATCCACCAAAGCTCCAGTAATTCCACAGAAGAGAGAGAGAAAGAGTTCCAGAAGCCAGAGTACTCAGGACACCAGGATATCACAGCCCACAGGATCAACTCAGCAGGGATCACTAGGGCTCACAGAGACTGAAACAGCAACCAAGGTGCATGCATGGGTCTTCCCTAAGCCCTCTGCACACATGCTGTGCTGGTTTACCTTGGGGAATTTTTAATTTTTGTTTTTTAGTGGTTCACTGTGTAACCCTGTCTATCCTGGCTGTCACTCTGTAGACCAGACTGCCTTGAATTCACAGACATCTGCCTGCATTTGCCCCCTGAGTATTTGAATTAAAGGTGTACACCACCACTGGCTGAGTAGCTTGTGATTTTTGTTAGACATAACAATAGGAGTCTGCAAGTCTCTGACTCTTTTGTCTGCACATGGGATCTCTTTCCTCCTACTGGTTGCCTTCTCCAAACTTTATAGGAGGGTGTTTGCCTAGTCTTACTGCATGTTGCTTTGTTTTGCTCCATTGATATCACTAGGAACCCTGCTCTGTTCTAAAGGGAAACAGAGCAGCAGTGGATCTGGGGGAGAGGGGAGGTGAGGGGAATCTGGCAGAGTGTATTGTTTGACAAAAAATAAATTAGAAAAAAGAGTGCCTTCCACAAGTGTGACTATGCTCTGCCACTTTCTGACAGACCCACCCCCTTCTCTCCTGTTTCCTTGCAGGGACCCTCCACAAACCCACCATCAAGGCTGACCCAGGCCCTGTAGTGACCTTAGGAAGCCCCATGAACATCTCGTGTCAGGGGACCTTGGATGTAGAAATGTATTTTCTGCATAAAGAGGGAAGCCAACAAACATGGGGTACACAGACCCCAAAGGAGCCTGGGAAAAAGTCCACGTTCTCCATTCCTTCTGTGACAGAGAACAGTGGGGGGCAATATCGCTGTTACTGTTACAGCTCAGCTGGCTGGTCAGAGCGCAGTGACTCCCTGGAACTGGTGGTGACAGGTGAGGAGACAGTGAGGGTCTCAGCCTCAGGCTCTGTTCTCAAGTATTCCTCCCAAAGCCTAGCCCTGACAGCATTGTGACTGTGTAATCACATGTAACAGGCTGCCTCCTTCTGTCCTAAGAATCCATGACAGTAAACTCAGTCTGTCAGCATGGCCCAGCCCTGTGGTGACCTCAGGAGGGAACATGACTCTCCAGTGTGTCTCACGGGTGTTCTACCACAAGTTCATTCTCACCAAGGAAGATCAAAGGTTTTCCAGCTCCCTGAACTCACAGTATATAAACAGTACTATGCAGTACCAAGCCTTATTCTCTATAGACCATGTAACAGCAGATCACACAGGGACATTCCGATGCTATGGTTACTACAACCAAACCCCACAGCTGTGGTCAGCACCCAGTGAGCCCCTGGAAATACACATCTCAGGTGAGTCAGCCCCATCACTGAAAATCTTTTTAGACAACCTAAGCCATTTGTCATGACCCTGTCCCACTGGGTAGTTGCAGATAAAGAGTGAAAAAGAAAGATCCTGATTGCTGAGCCAGAGCCCCACGCCTGGAGAGAAGCAGGGACATGTGCAGGGCATTAAGGGGAGGAATAGGTGTTTGGTTAAAAACCAGCTTCTCAATCTCTAGGCTGTCACCTTCACTCTAGGCCTGTCCAAGAAGCCCTCCTTGCTGAGTCACCAAGGCCATATCCTGGACCCTGGGAAGAGAGTCACCCTGCAGTGTCTCTCTGACATCAACTATGACAGATTTGCTCTGTACAAGGTGGGGGAAGACATCTTCATCAAGCGGTATGGCCAGAGGACCCAGGATGGGCTCACGTTGGCCACCTTCACACTGGGCTATGTGAGCAGCTCTACTGGAGGCCAATACAGATGCTATGGTGCACACAACCTCTCCTCTGAGTGGTCAGCCTCCAGTGATCCCCTGGACCTCATGATCACAGGTGAGGAACAAATGAGTTTCTACGTAGTATCTAATCTCAGCATGAGCTCTCATGGGGGACCTAAGAGCTGAAGGCTGGGATAGGGACAGGGATCTTATTCAGGAACAGATGGAGAGACAGGGATCAGGAGAGAGAGAGTAAAGCAAAGATAAGACTGAGTCACAAGTGCTCAGAGCTGACCCATGTGAAGTTTCAGCTCAGAGCATTGAAGGCAGCCTCTCATTATTTCTGTTCTCTTTAGGACAGCTTCCTGACAGTCCTTCCCTCTCAGTGAAGCAAAACTCCACAGTACAGTCTGGAGACAATGTGACCCTGCTGTGTCAGTCAACATACACGACAGACACTTTCATTCTGTCCAAGGAGGGAGCAGCACACCAACCCCAGAGAATGAAATCCAAGTTCCAAGATGGGGAGTTCCAGGCAGAATTCTCCATGAGTGCTGTGACCTCTGCCCTCTCAGGAACCTACAGGTGCTACAGGTCTAGAGGCTCATCTCCCTACCTGTTGTCACATGCCAGTGCCCCTGTGGAGCTCTCTGTCTCAGGTGAGGTGACCCTGAACTCTCAGGGTGACTTGCAATCCAAACAGTAGGGGAGCCCTTGGATTGGGTGGGATTAAAGGGCCAACAAGAAGGGTGAGTCAGAAGGCTCTTTCCCTGACAGAGAAGTGGATGACAGCAGGGTCCCTTAAGTAATTATCTATTGTAATTTAGGTTTGGGACAGACAGCGTGAGGGTCTTGGGCAGGTTACAGGGCAGATGTAGGACAGAGAACAGGGGCAGGTCTCTGAGTTAGCATCTACCCCTCACCTGCTTTTGTTGTTCTAAGGACACATTGGATCTTCCAGTTCACCAAACGCAAGTCCCTTGCCCACAGCGGGTAGGTATCAGGCACCTCAAGTGAAGGAAGAAGGGTCCATCCCCTGGCTGCCCCACCTGAGCCCACCAAAGTCCACATTTCTCTGTCACTTAGCTTGCGACTGTGGAAGGCAAACAGATCCCAACAGAGACCCCAGAAGCCCAGGACGTAGAGGTTGGGTTACAGAAGATGGTGTCCAGAGAGAGATCTTTTTGCTCAGTCTGGAGGATGGGGCAGGTGGCTGGGGTGGAGAGGAGGGATCCCAGACACTCACCTCTCCATCAGCCTCTAAGGTCTGAGAAATCACCTCTCACCTGCATTGAGTCAGGCCCCAGAAGGCTCTGTAACCATCCTGTTGGATGTGGTACCCAGATGGGCAATAGCTAGTTATGGGCTGGATACAGCTGCTTCTGGAGATCCTGACTTGGACAAGTCCTTCCCATTCTGGGCTGGCTGCTGATTCTCTGAGTATAAAGTGAGAGGCTTGGCCCACATGTGTAAATTTCTTTCAGTTCTGGCCTTGAATGGCGCCTCTACTAACAGAGGAGGCCTGCAGAGCCTGAGTCTGCAGTAGGTCTGCCCAACCATGGTGGTGACATGGGCAAGGCTGGGACACAGGACCATGGCAGGGCATTCCTGCTGCTTCCCTCCAGCTCATGACTCAGCTCAGGTGGAGAGAAAAGAGGTGGAAGTCAGAGTCCCTGGGTTTAACTCCCAGCTCTGCCACTTGCAGTCAGGTGATCTGAGGCAGGTGAGCTGTGGGGATAGAAGAAGAGATGATTGCTTGTTGCATGATTGTGAGGATGGGAGATGATGAGGGCAATGGTCCACCATGGCTCTGTCACACAGTAGGTGCTCAGATAAGCATCAACAGTCCCTACTCATGATGTCACTTGTTCCTCAGGCCTGGAAATGTACCTGAAGGCTCTGATTGGAGTCTCTGTGGCCTTCCTCCTGTTACTCTCCATTCTCATCTTTCTCCTTCTCCAAAGAAGGCGTCAGGGAAAGTTCAGGAAGGATGGTGAGTGCATTGTGGGTGACCTAGGTCTCAGGTGGTGATGGGTTCCTCAAACTGGGACTGGGTAGTCTAGAAACACTGACAGATCTCAGATCAGAGAGCATGTGATCTCAGAACCTGTGCAATGTCAGGGGTTCTGTGAACTTTCCATGTCCTGGGACATTGGCTCACTCACCCTGTTGTGAAAGTCCCTTCCTTCCTTCCCTGCACATGCCATGGGGAGCCCTCCCCAATACCTGAGACTCTTCTCTCTCTTGCAGCTCAGAAAGAGACAGAATTGCAGCTTCCTGCAGGAGCTGCAGAGACAGTAACCAGAGACAGAGGCCTCCAGAAGAGGTAACTCATGGCCAGGGACATAGACCCCCACCTTCCTGACACAACTCACTGCCAACTGACACCTCCTTGTCTTTCCAGATCCAACCCAGCTGCTGCCACCCAGGAAGAAAACCTTTGTGAGATACAGAGGGTCCTGGGGGTGGAGTCTGAGGTCTCAGCATTGCAGGGGTGGTGAAGAGGTTCTGAGGTCTTTGCTGTTTGGGTCTGATCTTCACACTATGAACACAGGGACATCACCACACTCCCTACTTCTCGGTCCACACTTGGAATTGGCAGGAAACTAGAGATCTGAGACATCTCTAGACTCTGGTCATTCTGTTTTTTCTGCTATGACAGATGCTTCAGTGGAGGACATGAAACCTGAGGATGGTGTCAATCTGGACAGTTTGGTGAGGTCCCTGTCCCTGTTTGCAGTGCTAAGAACTTAGGTCCTAGTTTAGTCCAGGCTGCCTTCTTTTTCCTCCCTCGCTTGGCCCTCAACATCATCCATAGCTGACGACTCCCTTCTGCAACTACCTGGCTCCTGTGTGTTATGACCTCACTCTGCCCTGGGTTTCCTGGGATCATGGGACTCACAGCTGCTGTCTGCTTTCTGACTCATTGGCATCTGTGCTGTTGTCACCTGAGGGGGCAGCCCTGATGAAGAACCACACAGAAACAGCTAAGGGACCAGCAACTGCAGGCAGGAAACAGAGGAACTTGGGCAGACACATGTGTTTTAGTGTTGTAGTTTATTGTGTGTGTGGGGGGTTACCTTCACTTAGTCTCTGCACCACACGCCTGCATGATGATCCCAGAGGCCAGAAGAGAGCATCAGATACCGTGGATCTAGAGTTACAGATGAATGTAGGTCGCCATGTGGGTTCTGGGAACCAAACCTGGGTCCTCTGCAATACCAGTCAGTGCTCTTAACCACAGAGACATCTCTTCAGACCCCAGATATGTATTTTCAGGAAGATGGGGTCTGCGGGTACAGCAAGAAATGTTTAGAATGTCAGGATAAGAGGCCAGAACTGTAGGAAGCCCTGGAAGACCCCATCAGGGATGCTGTCATCTAAACAGGTCTCTCTGGCAGTGCTGTGGAAAACTGGCCAGAGGAAAGTCACAGGGGAACAGGGTGACATTATCTGACCTCACTACTTGCCTGCTACAGAGACCACCAGAGGAAGAGCCCCAGCAACAGACATATGCCCAGGTGAAAGTCTCCAGGCTCAGGAGGGCAGAAGCTGTCCTACCTTCTGTCATGTCAAGAGAAGTCCCAGAAACAAAAGAAGAACAAGCAGAAGAGGGCAGAGAGACAGACACTCAGGTTGGTCCAGTACTCCCAGGCCTTCAGCATCCTGTAAGTCAAGCATGTACCTTCCTCTCACTCTCTCCTTCTCCAGGCTGCTGAATCCAAAGAGCCCCGAGATGTGGTCTATGCCCAGCTGTGGAGCAGGTCACTCAGATAGGGGACAGCTGCACCTCCTCCCTCCCAGGCAGCAGAAGCCCCAGAGGAGCCCACTGTATATGCTGCTCTGGCAGTCACTCGACCAGGTCCTGTTCCCAATAACAAGGAACAGTGACCCTCTGCCTGCCAGGAGGCCTGTGGAGACCTCTAAGGGATTCTGTGAACTTTTGGGAACCTAGCTGCATTGTAACTAACATCATACATTTTGGAAATAAAGCAGATTTCTCTATAGTCAAGTGAAATGAGAAATGATACAGAAGGGAAGGCTTTACACTGAGTACTAATTTATGACATTCTCATCAGAGCCATGAGGTGAGAAAAATTTTATTCCTGGTTGCACAGATCCATGATCCCAACCCATGGGAGGAAAAGGCAAGAGATTTGCCTTTGTTTTTTGGCCATTTGGGATACCTAGTGAATTTCATGTCAACCTGGGCTATGGAGTGAGACTTGTTTTAAACAACATCAACCATCAAAGGCCAGGCTGTAGGTTCACATCTGAAGTCCTAGGACCTTGGAGTATGGACAGGTGGATCAAGAAGTCAAGGTCATGTTCACCCTCATAGCATAGGGGTAAGGGGCCAACCTGGAACACATGGGACACTGTTTTAAATTAATAAATAGGCCAGGCATGGTGGCGCATGCCTTCAATTTCAGCACTTAGGAGGTAGAGACAGGCAGTTCTCCGAGTCCAGCTGAGATAATAGTGAGTTCCAGGACAGCCAGGGCTACATAGAGAAACCTTGTCTGGAAGAATAAAGAAATAATATAGGGACAGTGAGATGGCTTAGACAGTTAGGGTACTTGTCACCAAGCCTGATATCCTAAGTTCTATCAGCAGGAATAGGAGAAGAAGAAAACTCCCACAGCTTATTCTCTGAAAACCTAAGTTCTTGGTGTCCTCCTTATACACAACAAGTAAATAAAAAAAATTTAAAAAATAAACTAATAGGGGCCAGAAAGATGGCAGAATGGTTAAGAGCACTGGCTGCTCTTCCAGAGATCCTGGGTTCAACTCCTATCACCCACATGGCAGCTCACAACTTTCTGTAACTCCAATTCCAAGGGTTCATACATTTCACATCAATGCAATGAAATAAAAACTAAATACATTATTTTAAAAAATAAACTAATTATCACAAATGAAAGCTGGTATGGTGGTGTAGCCCTGTAATCCCAACAGGGCTGGTCTCAACTTGCTGTCCTTCTGTCTTGGTTCCCGCATTTACAAACGTATATTCTCTTTATTTTATTAAAGGTTTGCTGTGTTTTATTCAGGTGTGTGTATGTGTCTATGTGATTTCATGTCATGTATATACAGATGCCCATGGAGGCCAGAGAGGACACTGAACCTGGAGTTATAGGTGTTTGTGAGCTCCATGCTGTGGGTACTGGGAACAGAACTCGGGTCCTCAGCAAGAGCAGTGCCTGCCTTTAATCACAGAGCCACCTCTCCAGTCTCCTACATTCATTCAAAATGTAATAATATCAGAACAGGATTAACAATATTATGCCATCATATTGGGGTCTGTACATAAAATCAGATCCCTTGATACCAATAAGTCATTTTATTTCTTAATAAATACAAAATCTGGGACGAGAAACTATGGTCAGTATCAAATGAAATGAAAAATGCTACATAAAGAAAAGAAAAAATTAAACACAAAATCTGAGTGACTTCCCACACATTGAACACACTGTCACAAGAAATGTTCCCCTTTGGGAGAAGAGGACGGGAGAGTAGAAGGAGGGGGGTCAGGAAGACTGAGACAGAGGAGGAATAGAAGAGAGCAAGAAAAGAGAAACCTTACTAGTGGGGGACGGTATGGGCTTAAAGAGAAATCTGGCACTAGGGAAATGTCCAGAGATCCACACAGATGACCCCAACTGAGAATCTAAGCAATAGTGGAAAGACTTCTTTGATGCCCTTCCCCTATAACGAGATTGATGACTACCTTAATTGCCATCCTAGAGCCTTCATCCGGGAGATGAGAGAAGCAGAAGCAGACACCCACAGCTAAGCACTAAGCCATACTCCTGCAATCCAGTTTTTGAGTGCGAGAGGGGATGAGCAAAGTGGTCAAGACCGTGCCAGGGACACCTACAGAAACAGCTGACCTGAGCTTATGAGAGCACACGGACCCTGGTCGTAAAACTGGGGAAACCAGCATTGGACCAAAACAAGTCCTCTGAAGGTGGGTGCCAGTCAGGAGGCCTGGGCAGTCAATGTGACCTCTAACAGTGGGACAAGTATATATCCCTAGAGCACAAATGGACTTCAGGAGCCCATTCCCTAGGGAGGGGATGCTATTTCAGCCCAGATACACAGAGGAGGACTTCCGCCCTTCCTCAAATGATGTGACAGACTTTGATGTTCCCCCATGGAAGGACTCACTGTCCTTGGGGAGTGGGCTGGGGGTGGGGTGTAGGAGTAAGTTGGGGGCATGGGAGGATGGGAAGTGAGGGAACAGGGGATTGATATGTAAAATAAGATTGTTTCTAAATAAGAAAATTTAAAAAATTTAAAAAGGAATGAAAAGTTCCATTTTGGAAATTCTCTTCCTGGTAGTTGGTGATTTTTTTCCAAATGTTTGTGCATTTCAAATAAAGACATTATGAAACTAGAGAAAGAAGAAATAACTCAATATAGTTTATCAAACCAGAAAATAATTATTAACAAAACCTGAGAAGGAAACCTGGTTAAGAAAACCTAGGAAGAGGTCTGGAGAGATGACTCAGAGGTTAAGAGCGCCGACTGCTCTTCCAGAGGTTCTGAGTTCAATTCCCAGCAACCACATGGTGGCTCACAACCATCCGTTATGAGATCTGGTGCCCTCTTCTGGTGTGCAGATATACATGGAAGCAGAATGTTGTATACATAATAAATAAATAAATAAAATCTTTAAAAAAAAAAAAAAGAAAAGAAAGAAAACCTAGGAAGAAAGTTCTTTCACAGCAGTTTAGGTGTGATCCATTTAAAAAATCAATTAACTCACAACCGGAGCACCTGCATGGGACTGTTCTAGGCCCTCTGCATACATATTACATTTGTGTGAGTTGGGATCAACTGTCTCTGACTCTGTTACCTGCTTTGGGAACCCATTCCTCCTAATGGATTGCCTCATCCAACCTTGAGAGAAAGGATGTGCTTAGTCTCACTGCATCTTGATAGACCATGGCTGGCTGACATCCACGGGAGGCCCTCCATTTTCTGAAGAGAAACAGAGGAGGAGTGGATGGGGCAGGTTTAGGGTTGGAAGTGAGGGACTTGGAAGAGAGGAGGAAAGAGAAACTTTGATTGGTCTATAAAAAATGAAGAAAGAAGGAAAAAACTAAAATAAGGTTCAATAACAATATTTAAGGACATCACAACCACATTGATAATTATGTTTTGTTTCTTTTTCTTTCATTTCTTCTTTTTTCTGTTTGTTTTAATATTGTTTTGTTTTGTAAGTCTGTCTATTTTAATATTTGTTTTGAAGACAATGAGTAGCTTAAAATTTAAAAATTGGTGGCCCTGGTGGCACAGTCCCCATACCACAGCTACTTGAGGGGCTGATGCAGGACAATTTAAAATGAAAAATCTTTTTTAGCTGAATAGTGGATTCCAGGCCATTCTGGACAAATTAGTGAGATCCAGTCCCCAAATAAAAGAATCTCTTGGGGTGTAGCTCAGTGATATAGCACCCGCTTTGTGTCTTTTGAGTCTCACTGTATAGCAATGACTGACCTGGAACTAACTATATCAGACTGCCCTCAAAGTCATTGGTCTTCAGAATGTTGGGATGAGAGATATCCATCACCATATCCAGTTTAGGATTTCCTAGTTCTGTGAGGAATGTCATTGGAATTTTTAGGGGAACTGTGGAGAATCTCTGCATCTCTTTGGTTCACATATCATTTTCACAGTGCTGACTCATGAACAGAGAAAACCATTCCATGTTATGTTGTCTCCAATTTCATGTGTTATGCATATGGGTGATGTGTGTGTGTTTGAACACAGTGCATGCAGAGTCTCAGGTCAATGCTGGATGTCTTTATCACTGGTTCTCTATCTTTTTGGAGGGAAGAGTCGGGGGAAATAAGATCCAAGATTTCTCACTGAACCCAGAGTCCATGAATTTGGGTAGTTGGGTGACCAGTGAGCTCCAGCAATCTTCCTGTCTCTACCTCCCCAGCACTGGGGTTTTTGAGAAATGCACATGAAATGTTTTGATGTTGGCCTTAGAGCATGGCTTAGGTCACATGGTCCATTCTCTAGATATGACTGTCCACATGTTTGTCTAGGCTGCACTCAATTTCTCCCTCCACCTGAGCAGAAACATTTGTTTCATTTTTCTTTTGTTATTGTTGTTGTTGTTTTGAGACAAGGACTCTCAACAGACCCTTGGCTGTCCTGGAATTCACTATGTAGATTGGTAGGTCTTAAACTCACAAATATTCCACTTTCCTCTGCCTCCAAAGAGCTGGATTTAAAGGGAAGTGCCATCACCACTAGCAGCTGAGTAGGCCTTAGGAGAATACACTAATCCATACCTCACTCTGTCCTCATGGAAAACATGACCTGGTCCTGTCATACTATCATCTGAATATGGTAAGCCCAGTGTGGGAGGACATATGTCCTGGTCCTGATCCATGATGTCTAGAGTGAAATCTAGACACTGATTCTCCGATAGTAAAAACATTGGAGGTCAATAGAAGAGGTACAAGGATCTGGGAAGAATCATGACACCATCCAGCACAGACACTCGAAGGTTTTTATCCACTGTGTGCACAACACTAGTTCACAGGACGTCATGCAACACATGAGGGGATCAGGTTGCTAGTGGAAGCTTGAGCAGAATACATTGCCCAGCCTCCAGGAGTAAAAGGTTGTCCTAACTTCACACATTACCAGTAATATTTCCTAACACTTAAGACGCTTCTGCCTGGAGCAGTGGGAACAGGGATGAGCAACATCAAAGTGAACCAGAAGAGAAAGGGCTGGATGCATCCAGCAGAGAAACCCAGCATCTGTGAAATTGGAGACCCTCCTACTATACCTAAGTCAGAAAACCACACACTGGCATCAGGAAATGAAAGTGACCAAGTCATGGGTCCCAAACTTTGCTTCCATGAATTGTACTCTGAGACTGTTTGCTTCAAGTTGCATCTGATGTCTCTTAGCATAAATTAATCAGGAAAGTGTCCCACAGATAAGACTCTAATCTGATCAAAGCACTTCCTCTAATGATGTTCCCTTTATCCCAAGTGACATTAGTCTATGGCAAGATGACAAGAAATAACCAATGCCCTCTCCCACCCCAGGTCATACTCTCACAAATAAGAATCCATATATGAAGCCTCCCATATAACCAGACGAGTTGATTCTCACACTAACCCTGAAAGAGAGGTTATTACCCTCATTATACCCTAAGGAAGGGCAGAGGGAGATTATTACCAGCATCAGTTTGTAATTTGGCAACTGGTATTATTGGACATCACATAGCAGCCAGATAATTTGATCTCCTAAGCATTAGTACTGAGGGCAGTGAGACAGGATCTGCAGTGTCACATCAGGAACTGTGGTCCAGATAGAAAGGAAAGGGGGGTATAGTCAGGAGGATTGGAAGCAGAGGGCAGAGTCAGAGGGGCTTCCTGTGACAGAAATGAGAAAGTCAGAGGAATAAGGAAATTACCTGTTACAAATCAAAAGTGCACGCAAAGAGGAAATCCTTCTTCCCCAGTGGGTCACCCAGGACTTGCATAACTTGTTCTGAACATTCTCTGTCACTGTCTGTGATGGCCATGGTTGATGCTCAATCAACCTCAGGAGAGAAGAGCCTTCAGTTTCTCCATCATTCCATTCTCATTCTGATACTAACCTCAAACATCCCCAACCAAAGCTGTTTCTGTCACTGTCTTGGGAGATTGCAGATCCCAAGTGCAGTGTAGACTCAAACATCTGTCTATACTCTGATCCATCCACCTTCTTCATCACTACAGTTCCCTGCCCCCACTCAATCCATTTCTCTGAACACCTCCCTCAGTCCTGCGTCTGTCATTCTTCTCTGGTCTTTGCCCTCCTCTATGCTGAATCCTTCCTAAGGGCCCTTCCTCCTGCAGTATCACAGAATCCTGTCCCCATATTATAATCTCTCTCCCAGCAAACTCATTCTACACAAAAGGCAAATTCAATTTAGAACAGAAGAAGCATTTCACGCCACTGATGGATGCATTGTCTGGGTTCAGGTTACTACTAGAGAAGCAGAATGGTGTATACATAATAAATAAATAAAATATTTTAAAAATCTTCCATCATAAAATTTCACCTTCACATGGCACACCCATGACATAAAGATAATCTCAATGTTTCATTGTGAGACCCTGGATCTGGAGAGCTCAAGTGTTTCAGGAAAGAGCCTCAGCCCTCAATGATCCTCGTGGAGATATACATGTGTGCATAGAGACTTTTCCTTACACTCATGGAATAGAACCAAGTTGGCCCCTTCCTTCCCAAATTGAAATAAAATCCTAAGGAGAATGAGACTGTAATCATTTCTTAGGATGGACAGCTAAATGCCTAATTCTTAGCTGTCGTGATGCCTGGACTGTAGCCCTTGAAATATATACATTGTAGGAAGTTAATTTATGTCACCTGGGCCTTACATAATTGCAGAGAAAAACACTGTGTATTTGCTGAATTTACATCACTTTAATTATATACGAAGAACACATTATATCTTCTGTTTTTGTGTCCCTAGAAAGTTATTTGTCTTGGTTTCCAAAGGGAACACAGAGCCCACTATTGTTAGGATGGCTTGTTCTGTAACAAACAGCTATTACTTAATAAGCTATTGTTGATGATACAACTTAGAACAAGAGCAATGTGAAATGCTGTCGTGACTTCTTAAACTATTTCTTGTGGTCCAATAAAACTGTGAAATTTTTGCTGAACGTATTTGTTATTTGACACTCTCCTATTAAGCAAGATACCTTCTGAGAAAGTTTTCATTGAGGCACCAATGTTTGAAAGTCATATTTGAAAAGTATCTAGAGAATATAGAGGCCACTTGTGATGGGTCATTTGGTTAAAAATTTGTCTGGGTCTTAAATCGAATAAGGAAAAAACCAGATAGACACATCTATTAGTGTTATGTTTGAGTAGATTTTTAAAAACATTTTGTTTCATATTATGTATATTGGTATATTACTTTGTTGAATGTCTACCCTGGTATCTGTAGAGGTCAGACTTGGGCGTCTGATCTACTGGAATTGTTGTTATGGATGATCCATAAAGTGGGTTTGGAAACAAAACACTATCCTCTGGAAGAGCAGCCAAAGCACTTAGACTTTGAGGCAACTCTCTAGTTCTTAATAAGGTTTTTGCACTGTGTGGATTTGCTGTAAGTGTCAGAGAAAACCTCACATGGCAGTTGTATAAAAGGGTGGCTCTGAGGAAACCTGAGGTAGTGAGTGTGGTTGGAGATGTCCTAGGACTCAGCCTCTGATTTCAACACAGACAATCCCGCAAGCAAATCATTCAGCCTGATCCATACACTCTGACACCCCGTGTGGAATCCATGAACTTCTGGTGTCTGGGCTCTCTGGAGGTCATAGTCATACACTCCTTAGAACAGGAAATTCAATGTTTGGGGGGGGGGAAGACAAGGTAAACAACTCTTTCCATGAGAGATTATTGCACAGGTCTATACAGTATTTACATCATAGAAGTACTGTCTCCTCAGAGAGCAGTGACACCTGTAGCTCATGATGACAAAGTAAAGGACATTCAGTGGTCCCATCACCAACCTTTCCCCCCAGGAGAGAAAGGGTCCTGTTCTCAGGAGTCACCATCACAGTCCAGCCCTGGGTGATGCTGTCTCTTTCTACAACTCTACAGAAATCTATGCCTGTCAGCCATGTCCAGACAATTGGAGACCTGGTGCTGAGCCTGTGTGGTAGCATCATAGAGCCGACCCTTTGCCAGTTTCCTAAGAAGTACAACTGTGACAAGGCCATGCACTGCTGCCCACAAAAGCTGCCCACACCTGCCACTCAGTGCTATAAACTACCTTAAGAAGAAGGGTGGACACCCCATGAAAATCAAATAGCACTGGAAGTTTCTTGGTCCAGGACCCTCAGGATCCATGCAACTTTTTTTTACGAATCAGAAGGACTAAGGAAAGTGATGATGCTAAGACTGAGCTAGTGACATGGATCAGTGTATAAGCGCTGCTCCCAACCTTCACCCTGACTCTGATCCATACTGTGTAAGGAGAAAACTGCCGTCTGTATGTAAATGAGTTCATCCTTAGCTATCTTCTAACATCCATGCGTGTGCTGTGACATATGTGAATGTACACACATAAAGAAAAAAGTAAGGGTAATTCAGTATTATTATTATTATATAAGTGTAATTTAAAGAAATAAGTGCAATGTAATAAATAAGTGTAATTTAAAATGTAATGTAAAATACACACATCAAAAAGGAACAAACAACCAGAAAAAGTAGTGCACAATGCTTTTGTTTTGTTTTTTAAAGATGTATTATTATTATGCATAGTGTCTTGCCTGGATAACACAGGAAGATGGCACCTTATCTCATAATGGATGGTTGTGAGCCACTGTGTGGTTGCTGGGAATTGAACCCAGGACCTCTGGAAGAGCAGCCAGTGCTCTTAACCTCTGAGCCATCTCTCTAGCCACTAACATGCTCTTGTAACCCAGCACTTGAGTCTATGAGGAAGTGGATTATACATTTTATTCCATGCAGATGTGCACAGTGAGACCTGTCACAGAAACCTTCAAACATTTTGATCATGAAGAAGTATTTCACATTAAAAAATATGAAAAGGAATAAAGCAAGAACACATGAAAATTTGCATTTCTTATGTGTACTATTCATACATGTCTGCTATCACCTGGTGTTGACAAAGATGAGGACAGATGAGACAGACACTGGCGGGATTTTGGAAATGACATCCATTAAATATTGATGGTGTCTACGGCATGACCCAGCCACAGCTTTGGAGAAGTCAGAGCCTGGTGCATGAGGACAATAGTTCCCCTTCCTGTGGAGTCAGCATGTCATGGGGGAGTGCCCTGGCAGGAGAGGCCACACCCTATGTCTCCGGCCCCTTCAGACAGACTCTGTAACTCTGACCTTAAACACATTAGGAGCCTCCAGGAGGAGACGCCATGACCGTCTCCTTCACAGCCCTGCTCTGTCTGGGTGAGATGTGGAGATGGGGAGGGACACTGTGCTCTGGGATTGATGCTGCCCCACGGCCCAGCACGGGTCAGTTAGGAAACCCCAGGCTCTTAGGAGGTTCTGCAGAGGGGAGGACCTTCTGAAGCTTCAGGGACAAACCTCTCACAGGGAACTCTCTTCTAGGGCTGACTCTGGGCCATGGGACACCAGTGCTGGCAGGTGAGTGAGTGTCTGCAGATGTCCTGACATCACTGTTCATCATTCCTGGAGTCATGCTGGGCAGTGAGGATGGAAACCAACACATGTGTGCTGCCCCTGGGGAGGGCTGAGGGTTGGGATCAGGGGCTGCATTCTGAGGGTGGCTGCCCTGAGTCCTAGCTGATCTTTTCCTTGCAGGAACTCTCCCTAAGCCTATCCTCAGAGTACAGCCAGAATCTGTGGTCTCTGTACAAACTACAGTAACCTTCCTGTGTGAGGGGACCAAGGGAGCCCAAGGATACGTCTGTATAATAATACAAACCAATATTTAACATACAGAGAGACCATACCAAATACTAAGAACAGGGCTGAATTCTCAATCTCAAAAATAGCCCCTCTGGATGCAGGGCGATATCACTGTCAATACTGGACCCGTGATGGAAGGTCAGAGCACAGTGATACCCTGGAGCTTGTGGTGACAGGTGAGAGGACTCACAGAGTCCACAGCCTCAGGTTTGTCTGTCAAGAAGTGTTCTGTACACAGGGATGACTCCCCTCACAGCCCTGGAGGGTAAAGAGGCCTTGGAGGGCATTTAACTGATTCTCCTTCTCTCCTAGGGGCCTACAGTAAACCCAGCCTGTCAGCCCATCCCAGCCCTGTGGTGACTGAAGGAGGGAGTGTCACCCTCAAGTGTGTCTCAAGGCAACCATATCACAAGTTCTTTCAGACTAAGGCAGGACCACAGAAGGTCTTCTGGACACGGAACTCAGAGTTCAACTACTCTACTTGGCAGTACCAGGCCCAACTCCGTGTGGATGCTCTGACCTCGAGCCAAAGGTGGACATTCAGATGCTACAGCTGTGACAGTAACAGACCACTGGTGTGGTCAGAACCTAGTGACCCCCTGGAGCTCCTGTTCTCAGGTGAGAAACACCAGTCTTTCCCTAGAGGGCTGCTGAACTGACACAGGTGCTGAGGGAGGTCTTGGTGTGTGAGGTGTGAGGAGCCAGGGCTCCTGAGCCCATTGACACAGATCGTGGGAGACAGAGGGACACAAGATACAGAACCCAAGGGACACAGTGACAGCAAAGCTTAGGAGGTCCAAGACAGACAGGAATCTTCATGGGCTCCTCTGTTACTCTGCATCAGCTTAAATGGCATCCACCAGAGCTCAGGGAACTCCATAGAAGAGAGAGGAAGGGTTGGTGAAGCCAGAGCACTCAGGACACCAGGAGATCACAGCCCACAGGATCAGCTCAGCAGGGACCAGCAGGGCTCACAGAGACTGAAGCAGCCACCAAGGCACATGCTTGGGTCTTCCCTAAGCCCTCTGCACACAGGCTGTGCTGGTTTGTTTACCCTGGCTTCTTTTTATTTTTTGTTTCTTAGAGATTCACTGTGTAGCCATGTCTGTCCTGGCTGTCACTCTGTAGACCAGGCTCGCCTTGAAATCAGAGAGATCTGCCTTCATTTGCCTCCTGAGTGTTGGAATTAAAGGTGTGCACCACCCCTGCCTGACTAGCTTGGGTTTTTGTTAGAATCATGACAATAGGAGTGTGGAAGTCTCTGACTCTTTTGCCTACACAGGGGATCTTTTTCCTCCTAATGTGTTGCCTTCTCCAGCCTTAACAGGAGGGTGTTTGCCCAGTCTGACTGCATGTTGTTATGTCATGTTCCATTAATATCACTGGGAACCCTGCTCTGTTCTGAAGGAAACAGAGTAGCCATGGATCTGGGGTGAGAGGGAAGTGAGGGGGCTGCTTTAATTGACAGGAGAATCAATTAAATAGAAAAAAAAGAGGTACCTTCCGCCATTGTGACTCTCCTGTGCCACTTTCAGAGAGACCCACCTCCTTCTCTCCTATTTCCTTGCAGGGACCCTCCACAAACCCACCATCAAGGCTGAGCCAGGCCCTGTGATTGCTTTAGAAAGTGCAGTGACCATCTGGTGTCAGGGGACCCTGGATGCAGAAATGTATGTTCTTCATAAAGAAGGAAGCCAAAAGCCATGGGGCACACAGTCCCCAGAGGAGCCTGGCAAAAGGGCCAAGTTTTCCATCCCTTATGTGACACAGAAACATGCGGGGCAATATCGCTGTTACTGTTACAGCTCGGCTGGCTGGACAGAGCGCAGTGACACCCTGGAGATTGTGGTGACAGGTGAGGGGATACTCGGGGTCTCAGCCCCAGGCTCTGCTCTCATGAGTACTCCCCATCCCCACCCTATCCCTGGAGAGCATTGTGACTGTTTAATCCTATGTAACAGATTTTTCTTCTGTCCTAGGAATGTACAACAGTAAACCCAGTCTGTCAGCCCTGCCCAGCCCTGTGGTGACCTCAGGAGGGAACATGACTCTCCAGTGTGTCTCACGGGTTAGATATGACAAGCTCATTCTCACCAAGGAAGATGAGAAGTTCTCCAGCTCCCTGGACTCACAGTATATAAACAATAGGGGCCACTACAAAGCCACATTCTCAATGGGTCCTGTGACCCCAGTCCACAGAGGGACATTCCGATGTTATGGTTACTTAAAGGACACCCCACAGCTGTGGTCAGCACCCAGTGAGCCCCTGAAAATCTACATCTCAGGTGAGTCAGCCACATCATGACCTATTGTTTTTGGACACCCTAGGATCTTCCTCACAGTTCTACCCCATCTTGGGAGTTGTAGGTACAGAATGACTGAATGAAGAGCATATGTTCTGAGCTAGAGCAGGACACCTGGGGAGAGGAAGTGACATTTTCAGGAAAGGGTGAGAGGGGATAGGTGTTTGGTTAAAAAATAAAATAAAATAAAAAATAATAATAAAAAACACCAAGCCAGGCGTTGGTGGCACATGCCTTTAATCCCAGCACTCGGGAGGCAGAGGCAGGCGGATCTCTGTTAGTTCGAGGCCAGCCTGGTCTCCAGAGTGAGTGTCAGGATAGGCTCCAAAGTTACACAGAGAAACTGTCTCTAAAGAAAAAAAAACAAAAAACAAAAACAAAAACAAAAAAAAACAGGCCCTGAATCATTAGCCTGTCACTTTCCCTCTAGGCCTGTCTAAGAAGCCCTCTCTGCTGACTCATCAAGGCCATATCCTGGACCCTGGAAAGAGCCTCACCCTGCAGTGTTGCTCTGACTATGACAGATTTGCTCTGTACAAGGTGGGGGGAGCTGACTTCACCCAGCACTATGGCCAGAGGACCCAGGGTAACTTCTCTTCAGCCACCTTCACCCTGGGCTATGTGAGCAGCTCTACTGCAGGGCAGTACAGATGCTATGGAGCACACAACCAATCCTCTGAGTGGTCATCCTCCAGTGATCCCCTGGACATCATGATCTCAGGTGAGGTAATAAATAGATTCAATCTGGTTCCTAACCTTGCATAAGCTGCATGGGTGACCTAAGAGGTGATGGCTGGGATGAGGGGAGGGATCTTAATTGGGAACAGATGGAGAGACAGGGAGCAGGAGAGAAGGGTAAGGTTAGAGAGATAAGACAGAGAGAGTCGCAGGTGCTCAGAGTCGACTATAGTGGGAAATTACCAATACGGAGTCAGGTAGAAATATAACGGTATTTAATAGGGAAAAGCCTTACTTACAGAGCGACCTAGCCAGCCGGTGGCAGCAGCCTGTACAGCAAGAAGCAAAGAGAAACCGAAAGCGCAAAGGCAGTCACACTACGTTACTCTGACCACGCCCTCACAAGCGTGGTCAGGCACACCTGTAGCCAGCCCCTAAGAAGGCGTGGCTACAGCTTCCCCTACAATTCCCCTTTTAGTCTAAAAGAGGATTAAAACTTATGTTACATCCTAACTATCTATTTTAACTAAACCCTAAAGTCATCTGAAAGAGGTGTCCAAGCCTGAACACCTCCTTCCAATCCCAACCATAAACAATAGGAAGCTATTCCTAACTAGGTATATACACTATCCTAAGTGACAACAATGGGGAAAGGGGGCGTAGCATTCTCCAAGTTACTTCCTGCTGAAATGGGATGATGATAGTCATGTGGGGTCCTGTAGGAAGAAAATGTTAGTATCCAGTCCATGTTAGATGGGATTCACTTGATTGAAGATCTCGTTTGAAATCCTCAACTTGATTGAAGTCAGTACCCGAACCTCTGGCCGGAGTGTCAGTTGAAATTGTGCAAGTTGGATCCAGTGCAGTCGAGGAGGTGTGGCCCGTTTTCTTTCCAGGGTGTCCAGGGATTGCTGTCAGGCAGGTCTTCATTGGCTGTGTGGGACTCAAACATAAACAGTTAGCAGAGAAATGTTTGCTTGTGTATGTACACATGCTGGGGAATGCAACCATGAGAGCATAACAATTATGAGAGGGTGTACACCTGGAGAAAAAGATCCAAGAAAAGACAAAGACAGTCCCTAAATTCTTCTTTTATTCTGTATTAATTAGCTTCTTGATACAACACAGAATCAATTGGCTTCTTGATACAACACAGAAACAGTAAAGTTTAGTTAAATAACGTGCTTGGATTTTAGAGGAGGAAAGCCAAATCCACCTCTAAACCCAGCATTGGTTTAACTGAATAGGGACTAGGAAATAAAGAGAAATAGTACTCTGAGAGACAGCTGTAAATTTTACCGTATGGCATGTTCCTTTTGTTTGATTGTTATAGCTACCTTTTCTTCCCAAGTATCTACCCATGCAGTGTCCTTTGCCTTATGGAGATGAGTTTTCCTGTGAAGAAAAGCAAAACACTTCCCTTTCCTTTGGGAGGTTTCTATTTAGTTTATAAGATATACCTTAGTAGAATACCTGTCATTTGTCCTCGTCGAGAGGTTTTTCCTTTTCCACTCGAATCTTGATCAACTTTGATGGCATCCAAAGTTTTTCTTCTCCTGTAGAAACCAATGCAAAACCCCTACCCCAATGTAACACATGTCCTGGTTTCCATACAGAGGTTAGTACATCTTTGAAGTATACCCGCTGATTCAGTTCAGAAGTTTTTTCCGTAGTCCAGTGTCTTTCTGCAGCTGTTTGTCCTTTCTCATTGGCATTAAGAAAGTTTAGTGTTAATAAAGCATTATGCAATCTATGTTTGGGGGGTTTAGTCTTCCAAGCTTGTTTGTTGAGCATCTCCTTAAGTGTTCTATTAGATCTCTCAACCACTGCTTGTCCCTTGGGATTGTGTGGTATACCAGTAACATGCTTTATGTTATAGTATTTGAAAAATTGCTCCAATTTTGTAGAGACATATGCTGGAGCATTGTAAGTTTTTATTTGTGCAGGTATACACATAACTGCCATCACCTCTAGAAGGTGTATAATAACAGAATCAGCTTTTTCAGTGTTAAGAGCAGTAGCCCATTGGAACCCTGAGAATGTGTCTATAGTATGATGTACATATTTTAAATTTCCAAACTCTGTAAAGTGAAAGACATCCATCTGCCAAACCTCATTTCTCCAAATGCCCTTAGGATTACAACCTGCTGACAGTGGAGTTTGATTATAAAAGGAACAAGTAGGACACTTTTTCACTATCTCCTTGGCTTGTTGCCAAGTGATGGAGAAATCCTTTTTCAAACCTTTGCAATTTACATGATGTTTCTTATGAAATTCTGAGGCTTCTAGCACACTTCCAATTAATAAACGATCAATCTCATCATTGCCTTGTGCTAGTGGGCCAGGCAGACCCGTGTGGGATCTGATATGTGTAATATATATATAGGATTACTTCTGTTTCTGATTGTTTCTTGTAATTGTAAAAACAGAGAAGTTAATTCTGTATTATCAGGAACAAATTCTGCAGTCTCAATGTGTAACACAACTCTCTCTGCATATTGGGAATCAGTAACTATATTAAGAGGTTCTGTAAAATCCTTAAGTACCATGAGAATTGCATATAATTCTGCCTTTTGTACAGATGTATATGGACTCTGAACTACTTTACTCACCTCACCTGCTTTATAACCTGCCTTACCTGATTTGTTGGCATCAGTGTAGAAGGTAAGAACTCCAGAAATGGGAGTTTGTCTTACAATACATGGAAGAATCCAGACTGTCTTTTTTTATGAATTTAATTCTGTCAGTTTTGGGATAGTTGTTGCTAATTGTCTCCAAAAAGTCAGTAAGAGCTATTTGCCAATATTCATTATCCTTCCACAAGGAGGAAATTTCTTCATTAGTTAAAGGTACTATAATTTCTGCTGGATCTTTTCCAGTCAGCTGACGAAGTCTTCATTTACCCTTTAAAACCAAATCAGAAATCATTTCTATATATGTCTTTAACTTTTTATTCTGTTTATGTGGCAGAAATATCCATTCCAATATAGTGTCTTCCCTTTGCATCAGAATTCCAGAAGGGTATTCTCTGGATGGCAAGATAACCAGAATACAGTCTAAATCAAGGTTTATCTGATCTACATGTGCATCCAATATTCTGTTTTCTACCCATTGTAACTCTTTTTCTGCCTCAGTAGATAATATTCTCGGACTGTTTAGGTCCTTATCACCTTTAAGGGCCATTTGTAAATGCTTTAAGTCATGACCTTCTACACCAATAATCGTCTGTAATTGAGAAATTTCCCCTAATAATTTCTGAAGAGAATTAAGAGTTTGATAACGATCTGTCCTAATTTGTACCTTTTGTGGTCTGATTCTCTGCTACGCCCACGGCGGTCACGCCGGTGTAGCAGAAGATGCCACTAAGGTGGGCTAAGGCCGATGGGTTGGGATCTGCGCTCCCTGGAGATGAGCCCCAGGCGGTTCCCTGGCAATCAGCTGCGATCATGATGTCTGATGAGCTGACTAGAAGCCGCTGTCCTTGGCGCCACTGCAGCCTCTTCTTCCTTGTCTTTTTGTTCTGTGTACTTCTTGTATCTTGCCAGCAAACTGTGCTGATGTTAACGGAACATCTGAGGACATGCTGAACTCTGCCCCACCGTTTATCAAAGCCTTTGCTGAAGTGGCCAGTTCAGGGAATAAGGGCTCATCCTTGGGACAATTCCTCGATGCTGTTGAGATAAAGGAATTACTTATGCAGGGGGATCCCATGGACCCTGAGAAAATAAAAGTAGAGCAGTTAATTGGTAATGAACAGAGTGAAACTAAGGGTTCTGCAGAAGAACAGCTGCGGAAGTTAGCAATTCCCACCAGACATCTTCCAGGAGGTTATATACAATATAAAATAAGAGACAGATGGTGGGCGCCACCCCGGTGGACTAAGCAGTCTGGAAATTACCTAGATCCCCTCCCATGTACGGGAGGCTATGATAAATTAGGGAATAGATGGGTGAATCATGAGGGAAAAAGACAACTTTGGAAGGACTTGCCTTTCCTAAAAAGATTAGCTAGATCTAGAAAGCCCTGGTGTATATTGGATAAAGAAGAAAGAAAAGAAGTATTAGAAAACATGAAGCCAGCATTAAAATACTGGGTGACTTTATGGAAAGGATTTGATAGATTTCGTGATGTAAAAGAATTTTTTGAGGCTTATTTTACAGGAGACTTAGACCCTGGGACCTAAAGATATCTAGGTCCTGAGAATCAGGAAATGGGTAGAGACGTGGTTGGTGGCGTGAGACAGATTTTAGAGAACTCTTAGATCATGTCCTTGGGCAATGACTGCAATCTGACGCTTAGAATAGAACAATTATGCTGTTCTTTTTCTTTCTGTTTTATGATCTGGTGATGTAGCCCCCTTGCCAAGTTCCCTGATTGTAACAGTATATAAGCACTGCTTGAGGTGAAGTAAAGTTGCAGCAGCATATTCAACTACATTGAGTGTGTCTGTCTGTCATTTCCTCTCCGATTCCTGATTTCTCCTTAGCCTTCTCCCTTGTTCTCCCTCGGTTGGTGGTCTCCACGAGAGGCAGTCCGTGGCAATTCTCTGTAAGTCTATCGTGTAACCTAAATAGTTAATAGAATCTCCTCTTTGTATCTTTTCTGGTGCAATCTGTAATCCCCAACGAGGCAGAACTTCCTTCACCATTTCAAACATACGTTCCAAAGTTTCCTTATTAGAATCTGATAAAAGAATATCATCCATGTAATGATAAACAAGAGATTGTGAAAATTTCTTACGAATTATTCCCAAAGGTTGCTGTACAAAGTGTTGACACAAAGTAGGGCTATTTAGCATTCCTTGTGGCAAAACCCTCCACTGATATCTCCTAACTGGCTGTGAATTATTAAGAGTTGGTATAGTAAATGCAAATTTTTCTCATCATTTTCCTGTAACGGTATTGTGAAAAAACAGTCTTTTAGATCAATGACTATGATAGGCCATCCTTTAGGTATTAAGGAAGGTAATGGCATTCCAGGTTACAGAGAGCCCATTGGTTGAATTACCTTATTTATAGCTCTCAGGTCTGTCAGCATTCTCCACTTACCTGACTTCTTTTTGATGACAAATACAGGAGAATTCCAAGGACTGGTAGATTCTTCTATATATCCAGGGACTAGCTGTTCCTGTACTAAATTTTCTAAAGCCTCTAGCTTCTCAGAGGTCATAGGCCATTGTCCTACCCAAACTGGTTCATCTGTAAGCCACTTCAATGGCAGGGCCTTTGGCTCCTCTGAAGGGCCATCATTTGTACCTAGTTTCTGTACAGCATGGATGGTTGGTAACTGTTTGCCATAGCATCTTACCAGATCTTTTCTACTATCTAAAGATTGTACATAATTTGTATCTGACACTGGAGGAATATTAATCTGAGTATTCCATTGCTGTAAGAGATCACGACCCCAGATATTTATAGCTATATCTGCCACATATGGTTTCAGTATCCCTTTCTGTCCTTCCGGTCCAATGCAGACCACTGAGTTAACACTCTGTTGAACTCTAGATAGAGTTCCAATTCCTAAAAATTGTACATTTGCCTCTCTAAGAGGCCATTTCTGAGGCCAAGACTTTTGAGTAATAATAGTCATATCTGCCCCAGTGTCTACTAAGCCAGAAATAACTTTATTATTAATTTTCACTTTCAACTGAGGCCTTTTATCATTAATAGAAGCTTGCCAAAATATGCGTTTCTCATTTTGTCTATTCACACTTGATTCGTCATCACTATTCAAACTACCATCTAGAGTAGTATCATTTTTCACAATAGGCAAAGAACTATCTATTGTTCCTGTGAGAGATTGTCTTCCACTGCTATTGGGAATGACCTGACCTTTCTCGATGTGGGGGCCTTCTTGAGACCCCCTCGGAGTTTCCCGACCTTAAGGGGTTTCCTTGTATGTCCCTGGTCAATCTACATTCATTGGTCCAGTGTCTGCCCTTACCACATCTTCTACACAATCCAGAAGGCAGTGGTCTTCCATATGAGGCATTGTTAGAATTCATTTGTCTACAATTTCTCTTAGTATGTCCCATTTTACCACAGTTGAAACATCTAGGTTCCTGGAGCCTTCGTGGTCTCCAGGGGAAGGCTCTTCCTACCCAAGGTTCTGGTTCATAGTAGTAGTAACCTCTAGCCTCTTGGTATCTATGTTGACATCTGTAAGGTGCTTCTCCTTGCTAAGCCCTTACATCCTCACCTCTAGACCTTTTAATTTCCTGTTGCCGTTTTAAACCTTTGGAGATGGCTTCTCCTACCCAAGCTCCAGTATCTTGCACATTATAGTCAATGTTGGCTGCATACAAAACCCATTCTTCTAGTGGAGCTGATCTGATCTTTAAAGGTAAAAGTATTCTTTTGCATATTGGGTTTGCATTCTCATAAGCTATAGTATATATAATTGATTGTCTTGTTTCTGGATCTGTTACCTGTAATTCTACTGCCCTAGTTAACCTTTGTAAGAAGTCCTGGAACTGTTTTGTAGGTCCCTGTTCTATTCTGGAATAAGCTTCTAGGCGTTCTCCTGGCTCACGAACCTTATCCCAGGCATTTAATGCTGCTTTCCTGAATAGAGACAGTATATCGTCATCATATTCAGCCTGAACCTGTGGGTCAGCATAAATGCCCTGACCAAGAAGCTTATCTAAAGGGGCTTCAAAACCTTCCTTTATGCCCTGACGCTCAAGGAGCTTTGCCTCTTCCCTTACTAATGCCTTCCACTGGATTTGGCATGAATTCTCAAGTACAGCTGCTACCAATGGTTCCCAATCTGTGGGTGTCACCCTGTTAAAGGTTGCCCATGAATGTAACAGCTGTTTTATGTATGGGCTATGGAGACCATATGAGACAACTGATTCTTTAATATTCTTAAGATCTTTCAGCTGTATAGGTTGCCATTCATAAGCCATCCATCCATGAGGGTGTTTCTTAGAAGCTGGCTTTTCTACCATGGTAGCTGGGTACACTAATGGTGTACGAATAACAACCTTAGAAGAATAGTCACGATACCTGGGTGGAGTAGGTGCCTGGGATTGGAGTCATTCTGCTTCTGAGGCATCCCAATGATCTTTAAGCCTAGCAATGATATCCTTTTGAAAAGTTTCAATCTCCTTAATCATAAAAGATTCCAAGCACGTTAGTGAATCTGTAAATTGCTCTAACTGCTCATCTACATGTTTTCTAGGTCTTTAATACGATCATCCTTAGGCAGCATCTGGATGGCATGGAAACTGCCTTCTAGGTATTGGAGTCTAGATTCCAGGTCATGATTTGCTGATTTTGAGTCCTAGCAATTGACCGTATGGACCTATGTAATCTGTCAGCCCTGTACTGTAAGTTATCTTCCAAACATTCAAATCTAGACTCAAATTTCTGATCTGCTACCTTGGATGCTTCAATAACTGATTGAATGGCATTGTCCAATTCTTCAACCCTATGCTGGGTATTTTGCACCTTTGCATCTAGTTGATGAGTAACATTGCCTATCTGAGTTTCTAGCTGGCTACAGATATTTTTTAGCTGGTCATGGTCTTCTGACAGCCTAGCCTCTAAGGCCTCAGACATGGAGGATCTCTCTGTGTTTATCTTATCATAAATACGCTGTATCTCATCAGACAGCTCTGTCTTTAGTGTATTGGACACAGAGCCAAGCTTATCATCCAATTTCTGTTCCACTTGCTGCACAATTGTGGTCTGACCTAATCTGTTCTCTAAAACCTCATTGCATAAAGCTGTTATTTCCTGCAAGCAGGTGGTGAGGTTATCTCTGTCCCTGTTCCTGAGTCCTCTGGCTAGTAATACTATTTGTACCAGCAAGCTAACTGCCATTACAGTATATAGGCCAGTAATTGGCAAATTAGCATCCCCCTCAAACAGTGAATTCACGTAATAAGCAAAAATATTACCAATTTTAGCAAATGATAAATATTCACCATAATTTTACCTGATTTCTACTCCAGATGCAGTAAATACATTTGACCAGCAGGTAGCACAGGCGTTCAGTTATTCCGAGGCGTTTGGCAGCAGTCGGGCAGTGGTGGAGAGAGGTCACAAAAGCGGCTGTGCTTATCTTAGAGAGTATACGGCTTTGCGGCCGCAACCACTGAAACAGATGCAGCTTTCCCGCAGCAGGGGCCAGGGGAAGCCTCTGCTGAAAGCCGAGGCTTACCTCCACTCTAGGCAGCTAGAAACTGTCTCCGGGCTGGGTGGATGGTTCTGAGCAGCTCAGCGGCAGCAGGTCGGCTGCTAGCCGGGAGCACCTGTGGAGAGAGGGCGCTTTCCGGGCCTAGGCCGCAGGCCCGATGGAACCCACAGTCTGTCCCAAATGGGGTGTAGGTTTCCAATATCCCACTTCTGACAACCAGATATAGTATGAAATTACCAATACGGAGTCAGGTAGAAATATAAGGGTATTTAATAGGGAAAAGCCTTACTTACAGAGCGACCTAGCCAGCCGGCGTGGCAGCAGCCTGTACCGCAAGAAGCAAAGAGAAACCAAAAGCACAAACACAGTCACACTACGTCACTCTGACCACGCCCTCACAAGCGTGGTCAGGCACACCTGTAGCCAGCCCCTAGGAAGGCGTGGCTACAGCTTCCCATACAGTCGACCCTTGTGAAGTCTCAGCTCAGAGCATTGAAGGCAGCCTCTCATTATCTCTGTTCTCTTTAGGACAGCTTCCTGACAGTCCTTCCCTCTCAGTGAAGCCAAACTCCACAGTGCAGTCTGGAGACAACGTGACCCTGCTGTGTCAGTCAACATACACGACAGACACTTTCATTCTGTCCAAGGAGGGAGCAGCACACCAACCCCAGCGAATGAAATCCAAGTCCCAAGATGGGGAGTTCCAGGCAGAATTCTCCATGACTGCTGTGACCTCTGCCCTCTCAGGCACCTACAGGTGCTACAGTTCTAGAGGCTCATATCCCTACCTGTTGTCACATGCCAGTGGCCCTGTGGAGCTCTCTGTCTCAGGTGAGGTGACCCTGAACTCTCAGGGTGACTTGCAATCCAAACCCTAGAAGAACCCTTGACTTGGGTGGGATTAAGGGGACAAAAAGAAGAGTGAGTCAGAAGACTCTTTCCCTGACAGAGAAGTGGATGTCAGCAGGGTCCCTTAAGTAATGTCCACTCCATCCTCTATTGCAATCTAGGTTTGGGTAGACAGCATGAGGGTCTTGGGGAGGTTACGGGGCAGATGTAGGACAGACAGGAGAGGCAGGTCCCTGAGTTAGCATCTAATCCTCACCCACTCTTGTTCTGTTTCCTAGGACCCATTGGATCCTCCATCCCACCACCCACAAGTCCCTTGCCAACAGCCGGTGGGTATCAGGCACATCAGTGAAGGGAGTAGGGTCCATTCCCAGGCTGCCTCGCCTCAGCCCACCAAAGTCCTCATTTCTCTGTCACTTAGCTTGTGACTGTGGGAGGTAAACAGAGACCTCAACAGATAGACTCAAGAAGCCCAGGACTTAGAGTTTGGGTTACAGAAGAGGTGTCCAGAGAGAACTTTTTGATCAGTCTGGAGGTTAGACAGGTGGGTGAGGTGCAGAGCAGGGATCCCAGACACTCACCCCCCATCTGCCTCTAAGGTCCTGAGAACACACCTCTCACCTGCGTTCAGTCAGGCCCTAGAAGGCTATGTAATCATCCTCTTAGATTTATTACCCAGACGGGAAATAGCTAGTTATGGGCTGGATACAGCTGCTTCTGGAGATGCTGACTTGGACAAGTCCTTCCTATTCTGAGCTGGCTGCTGCTTAACTGAGTATAAAGGGAGAGACCTGGCTCACATGTGTAAATTTCTTTCAGTGCTGGCCTTGAATGGCATCACAACTAACAGAGGAGGCCTGCAGATCCTGAGTCTGCAGTAGGTCTGTCCACCATGGAGGTGACATAGACAAGGGTTGGCACAGGACTATGGCTGGTCATTCCTGCTCCTTCCCTACAGCTCATGAGGCTTGTGAAGCCCATAGACTCAGGGTAGGTGATCCAGAAACTTATGCACTAAAGCAGTATTTCAAGTTTCTCCTTCTACAACAATAATTGAATAAGGTTGGGTTCTAAATGATGCACAGGGTCAGCCAGATGGTTATTCACCCTCATGATGGTGGAAGACAGCAGAGGTATTTCCAGGAATGCTCACTACAGACCACACTAATGGAACCCAGAATGTTTCAGGAAGCCTGAAAGAGCATCCTGAAGAGGCCACAGACACATATAGGCTACTTAATAGGAAGAATCCCCAATGACAACCTCTACTCATTGCCTTCCATGTGTCAGTAGCTGATCCAGAAACAAGACAAGTATTCATTAAATCTGACTTTTGAAAATCCCAATTTAGAGTAATAAAGTTCCTTGGGCCCTTAACTGTCAGGTCAGCACCAATGCATGAATGGATCCTTCACACAGCCACTGTTGAGTCTTTTGACTACAACACTGAGGCTTGGGTAGAAGAAATTTCCAAAGGTATAAGGAGGCATCAGAATTCCAAATGATTTAATTGTGACAGAATAGGCCATCTGAAAATAATTGTAGACATAACATTCCTAGAAATAATGCTGCTTCTGGGAAAGATCCAAAAAGAAGGCCTCAACATTCTGGACTGTGTAGGAGATGCAGCAAGGCTGACATGGACCAATGACTGTAGATCAACAGGAAAAGATCAAGGCAACACTTTACCATCAGAAAACTCCTTGGGGAGCCTCACACAGGCTACATGTCTTTTTTTTACAAGGCCAGGACTGTTTAATGGACCTCAAAGACAATTTCCTCCCCTACAATATTATAGTGGAGGCATAATTATTTCGAAGACATCTACTGATTATATGGAATTATTATCCTGTTTAAAACTTTATTATATTTAAATTAGAAACAACCTTATTTTACATATCAATCCCAGTTCCGTCTCCCTCTTATTCTCACATATACCCCCACCAACTGCCCGTGCCACCCCCCATCCACTACCCAGGGAGAGAGAAGCCTTCCATGTTGGATCATCAAAGTCTGTCCCATCATATGGAGCAGGGCCTAGGTCCTCCCCCGTGTGTCTAGGCTGAGAGAGTCCCTCTCTGTGGAGTGGGCTCCCTAAGTCCATTCGTACACTAGGGATAAATACTGATCCACTACCAGACGCTCCATAGATTTCCCAGGCCTCCTAACTGACACCCACATTCAGGACAGGTCCCATCTCTTATGTAGTCCAGTCATTCCCAGTCACTTGTAGGACCATCCTGTCCCTGGTCCTTGCTTTCAGTGTATCCATGGCCCCTGTGTCTCCAGGGGAGGAGGTAACCTTGCTGTGATAGGTACAAACCTTGCTACACTCTCAATTTTATCAAAACAGATCCACATCCATAGCTCAAGCCTACCACACTAAATTTGTTATGTGAACCTGAGCATAACAATAATCATGTCAAACAAAATAAAATCCAGTAGTCTCAGTCCAAACCTATTGTTTATGAAGTCTTCAACATTTCACTTCAGGCTGAAATAGAGGAATTGAGACTGTGTGGGTTCAGTTTCCTTTTGTGAGGTGTCAGCTAAAAATGTCTGCAGCCTGCCGTTGGTGTGCTCATCTGAACTTAGAACATTTTGGAATAAGACCATAAGAGACTGCATCACTTACCCTTTAATCCCTTAAAAAGATGGGACATTTACACACTCTCTCCTCAAAGTATCGCCTGGTTTGTCTTCACAAAAATTCTTCGTAAAGATGACAAATGTAAGGGAGTGTCACATATGTCAGTCTTGGGATCTATGCTTAGGGAGAGCCAGCCATGCTATCAGGAGACTGTTAGCAGAGAGCCCACAGGATTCTCTATTTCTCTCACACAGCACTCATGCAGAGAGAGAGAGAGAGAGAGGGGGGAGGGAGAGAGGGAGAGAGAGAGACTTCACAGCTTATTTTGAGAGCCAGGACTACAGAACAGTATATATGTCACCACCCCACAACTTGGTCCTGCATTTCCCACATGATATGTGAAACAAAAGACTTGGAGGACTATCTGTAACTGAAGCCTGAATTAGACATAGAGAAATTTCTTGATTTGATGTTGGAGAAGAATCAGAGAAAACTTAGCAACAAGACACAGGTTCTCAGGATCAGCACAAACCATTTGTCATTTCAGAGAAACTATGAGGCAGTTTCTCCTCAACCACCCCTCAGTGGTCCCTGGGTCCTCAGAACAGTTCAGGAGAAGGCTCAGATATCAGGAGAGATGGGAGGTCTAAGTGTGACAAGGGAACAAACACTCAGCAATAACCCACTGAGGAAATCATCCTAGACTGAGCACCTGGATCTGCAGGACCTCTGTAGAGCTGACCAGAGACACCAAACTCAGACACCGCTGCAGCTGCTCAGAGCAGAGACCCATGGATCAATGTCATATATTGTCAAGTTATTCTACTCTGAATTTGCTGGTTTCACTGTGGTGCTGAAGAATCTAATAAGAACTCTTAGTGGTAAAAAGGGCTGTCTACAATATTTTTCCTGGATTTTATGAACCTACTTCTCATACTGGGTAGCCTTGCCCAACCTTAATACATGGAGGGGGGGTGCTTAGTCTTACCAAAACATTATATACCATGTTTTTTGATGCTCATGGGAGACTTGCTCTTTCCCAAACAAAAATGGAGAAGGTGTGGATTTGTGGATGGGAACAGTGTGTATGAAATACAGACTTGGAGAAAAAGGCAGGAGAGCAGCAGAAAGATTCATCCCAAAATTTGTGAGTTTGCATGATGAGAATAATGAGTATTTACAGTAAATGAGAAAGTGGGATTCAGAAGAAACACTCAGATCTCTTAATCACACCCACAACCTACTTACCTTCTTCTGCTCTCAGGATCAGTTCAGATTAGCAGTCCATAGAACATGCCCAAACCCAAGACAGTTGAATAAAGAGAATTCAAAAATCACAGCACTAGAAACAGAGACTCAAAATTTGTCCAGGCATTTTAGGGTCCTGAATGGACATTTAATTATCCTGGGGACATAGGTATCTTGAGGAAATTGTGACCATACCAAACCTCTGTAACTTCTTTGTCCACAGCCTCAGAAATCAAGGATTACACAGTGGAGAATCTCATCAGGATGGGGTTGGCTGTCCTGGTCCTCAAAGTCCTTGGGATTCTGGTCTTAGAGAGTTGGCGCAGCCAGAAACAGAGCCATCATGTAGCTGAGACATAATTGGAAGAGAAATAAGTGCATCTTTCAAGGCTCCGGCATCTGGGAAATAAACCTGATGACCCCAAGATTTCTGTAAGAAAATTGATTTGTTGCATTGAAGAACAGTTTTGAGAGAATATCCAGGGAGAAAAAGTGTTTTTGGTGCAGAGGACAGTGTGAGTGTTGTGAGGAGATCCTTCCTCAGCAAATGACTTCACACCCCTTTACTTACTGTGGACATTTGCTGATTGACACAACTTTTTTCTGTATCTATAACGTGAGGGAATGTGCTGTCCTATCTGCCTGGCATGGGTCCCCATTTCTGAACACTTTTTCTTTCCCTCCCACTCATGAGCCATTTTCCACTTTTATTAAAGATTTTATTTATTTATTATGTATACAACATTCTGCTTCCATGTCTATCTGCACACCAGAAGAGGGCACCAGATCTCATAACGGATGGTTGTGAGCCACCATGTGGTTGCTGGGAATTGAACTCAGGACCGCTGGAAGAACAGTTGGTGCTCTTAACCTCTGAGCCATCTCTCCAGCCCCATTTTCCATTTTTATAAATTGCCATGTTCTCTACAGCAGGAGCCTCTGTCTGTTGGGCTACACATAAAGAAGATGCCTCAATATAAAAAATGATGAGTAAACTCACAGTCATTCTGCCTGTGATGCCCCAAAACTCTCCATCACCCTCCAAACTTTCCATCTTTCAACACATGTTCCTCATAGAGTGGCTTCTTAAATATAAAGTCAACATTGTCACACTGGTCTAACAAGGACTCTCTGGCAAGATAGTGTGGGCAGTACTTTAAAAGATTTTTCTTAAAACAAGTCTTCATTTGCAGCATTTGCTGAGCCCTATAAATATCCCCATCAAAGACACCTTGACAACAACAACGTAACAATACAAGTGTAAGGATGGGAAGTGTTGCATGACATTGATGTGTTTTTTTCATTTCATTTTCACTGCCTATCTCCCTCATACATGCAAAAGCAATTGACATGCAGATCTATTATCCTAGAATCATCCTGCTAGGATGACATATCACACAATGCTTCAAAATTTCTTCATAGACAATCATGTTATCTTCAAGCAATGATAATGAAAATTATTTCTCTCTCTCTCTCTCTCTCTCTCTCTCTCTCTCTCTCTTTACCTATTCTTGGAATGGTCATTTACTTTACTACTGTTTCTGTGTTTGCTAATTCTTATAGTACAAAGATGAAAATGTGTGAAGAGAGAAGATTCTGTTACATTCTTCAGAATATAATGCAAATCGTATGCTTTCTCACAATTCAATATGATGCTAACTTCAGTGTTTTTGTACATGAACTTATTCTAACTCTGGAGGTCCCATGTTCCTATTTTCCTGTAAGCGTCTATGATGAATGATTGTGGGACACCAGTAAATGCTAATTCTTCATCAAAATCGTCTCCATTATGTATGTTTTTTGTTTGTTTTTGTTTTTTTGTTTTCACCTTGTCAGTATCATACGGTTTTAATGTTGAATAGAATTTACATGACTGGTTAAATGCTACCTTACCATGAGGTATTCTTTTCATTGTATAATACGTTCTCATGGCTAACAGCAGGGGACATTGTGAACATTTCACATCTTGTAAATGTTTTTCATGGTGGTGCCATCATAAAACACTTAGCAATGTCTCACGAATGAGATGTCATAGATTTCATGGTGTTCAGAACTGTCTTTACATAGTGCAGGAATGATATTTTTATAGATTTTGAAGCTGTGTTCTTGGGAGGTTTTAGCCTATACTTTGTTTTATCTAATTTCTTTTTCTTGCTGTACAGTTAGGTGATGATGGACTTAGAGCATAGCTTAGGTTACATGTTCCGTTCTCTAGACATGAATGTCCAGATATTTGAGTAGTCGTCACTCAATTTCTCCATCCACCTGAGCAGAACATTTTGTTTTGATTTTCTTTGCTTTTTATTTTTATTTTTATTTATTTTTATTTTTTTTATTTATTTTTTTTTTTAGACAAGGTTTCTCTACGGAGCCATGACTATGCTTGTTGGTCCCAGATCACACATATCCACATTCCCATGCCTCCACATTGCTGGATTTAAAAGGATGTGCCACACCTAGAAGCTGAGCAGACCTTAGGAGAATAAGCTTGTCCACACCATCAGTATACCAGCTCACTCTGTTCTCATAGAAATGTTACTTGGTCCTGGCACACATTCATCTGACTCTGGTAGGTCCATGGAGAGAGGATAGACGCTCTGATCCTGAAACATTATGTCTAGTGTGAATGTAGAAATTGATGATGACAGGAACTACAGTGGAAGTCAATGGAAGGGACACAGGAGCTGGGATGCCCCATGACACCACCCTGCACAAACATTCTATGGTCCTTTCTACTTAGTGCACAACACTGGTTCACACTAAGTCATGCAGCATGATGAAGGGGACAGGTTGCTGATGAACAAAATCTAATGTCTCTGCCTCAGGAAGGAAATGGTTATCCTAACTTGAATCAATACCAAAACTTTCTAACATTTCAGATACTTCTTCATGAAGGTGGAGGAGGAGGAACATGCAACACCCAAGTGAAATAAAAGAGAAAGGAGTGGACAGATCCAACAGAGGTGCCCAGCATCTGTGAAAGTATAGACCTTCCTACTATACCTAAGTCTGAAAACTACATGCTGGCATCAGGGAATGAAAGTGACTATGTCCAGAGTCCAAAACTTTGCTTCTTTGTGCTGACTTCTGTGAGGGGTAGCATCAGGCTCTGATATCTCTTAGCATCATTAATCAAGAAACTGCCCCACAGATATGACTACAGTCTAATCTGATCAAATCACTTCCTCAGTTGAGATTCCTATTTCCCAAGTGACTCTAACCTATGTCAAAATGACAAAAACTAGCCAAGGCACCCTCCTATCTCAGTCCACACTCTCATATGAATCCATATATTAAGGCTCCTGAGTCACTGCCCTCATCGTACTCCAAGGAAGCACAGAGGGAGATCATTACCACCTTCTGTTTGAAATTTGGAGAATGATATTCTTGCACTTTACACAGCAGTTAGATAGTTTGCTCCCCTGAGCATTAGTACCGAGGGCATTGAGAAAGGATCTGCCATGTCCTTTCAGGAACTGTGGTCCAGATAGAAAAAGAACAGGAGGAACAAAACAGTGAGGAGGTATAGAGGAATAGGAGGGAGTAGGAGGGCCTTCCTGTGACAGAAATGAAGAATTCAGAACAATATGGAAACTACCAGTTAAAACCTCAAACCCAGGCAAGGAGGAAAGTCAGCTTCCCCAGTGAGTCGCCCAGAGATGGCATCAATCTTTCTAAACCTTCTCTGTCACTATCAGTGATGGTCATGTTTGATACTCCAATCAACCTCAACACTGGACATCCTTCCTCAGTTTCTCCATCCTTCCATTCTCACTCTGATACTAACCTCAAACGATCCCAACCCGAAATGGTTTTGCCACTGTCCATTGACATCCTCACAGCCCAAGTTCAATGAATGCTCAAGACATCTGTCTATGCTTTTGATCCATCCACATCCTGCACCACTTCAGGCCCTGTCACCACTTCATCTATTCCTATAAACCCATCAGTCCATCTTCTGTCAGTCTACAATCGTCCCTACCCTCATTCATGCTGAATCCTTCCTAAGGGATCCCATTCCAGCAGTGCCACAGAAGCCCTTCCTGATGTTCACAGTCAACAGAGAAAATCTCTCCCCCAGCAAACCCATTCTTCCCGCAAGGCAAATTAAATTGAGGACACAAAATACAGTTTTATACACACACACACACACACACACACACACACACACACACACACACACAGACACACACACACACACACACACACACACACACAGAGAGAGAGAGAGAGAGAGAGAGAGAGAGAGAGAGAGAGAGAGAGAGAGAAAGAGAGAGAGAACAATATGACTGATCTATCCTTAGAATACCTATATCTCTCACACTTGGACAGTCAGACCAGGGAATACTACTGCAGCCTCTGAACACTGATATTGCCAAGGATATGAGCTCATGTCCTTTTTAGGGGCACACTGGAAACTCACAATCAGCTTACTAAACTGCTGGGCACTTTGTCTGGGTTCAGATTAGTATTGGAGATTTATCACAATTTGTTGCAAATAAGTCCCTGCTACCATCAGCTTGCCATAACAATTAATTCCCTAGACCATCATGAAGAAAAATATTCCTTTGTCTCACAATTTCCTTTATTTAAAGAGGAAAGCATAGGTCATATGCATTGCACAAGAGTGAGATGGAGTCACAACACCCTGTGAGAGTTTCACTTCTCAGATTCATTGCTGGTCTTCCTTGATGAGTAAGCTCTCCTAAGAGTGATTTCCCCTCTGATATAGATGGGAACCTACCCATCCTGAATGCAGAGATAACACTAGATTCACTTGACTTCCACTGTTAGAGAGCCTTTACTTCCCCTTCTCTTTAGCTCTCTTATGTGTAAAAAGTCACCACTAATTTACTTACCAATCATGGTAACTTCGATGATGTGATTCTGTCTCAGGAAAGAACCATTTGGTGAAACCAGTCACTCTCTGGCCTAGTACTAATCAATGTGACAATCTCTCAGTGGTTACTAATCACTATGATCACTGCATGGTTATTAGAAGGAAGGAGCAATTCTTGCACTAAACAGAGGTCTGGGAGAAAGGGCTCTGCTCCACCTGAACTGTAGTCGTGAGCTCAGTGTGGCTCTGCTGCTTTACAACCCTGTAAACGTCAGACTGCATCTTCACAAAAGCATCTTCAAGACCAGGAAAATGACTAGGTGTCTTAAGAAGCCAACTTCTTTCCCAATGGACAGGAAGAAGAAATGAAGGACTCACATGCAGAGGATCAGAGAGAGAAGGAGCAACCAGTTCTGCTGCACTGAGAATACTTGAGGCCCATGAGATCAGGGAAGGATACTCTCGGTACAGAATAGGTTCCGATTGTGAATATGTGAGCAGTTGCCTTTGTCTTCACCTGCATCAGAAGAAGTCACAGTGACACAGCACTGAGTCCCTGGCCTCAGGATACTTTATTTCCACTTCTCACATCAGCACAAATTAGAAAGGGACACTTTATAGCCACATGCTGAACATGTGCAATAATAAACACTCAACTCTTCTTTCTGAATACATTTTATTTAGTTTGCACACCAACCACAAACCCCCTCCATCCTCTTCCATTCCCTCCCCATCTCCTTTCTACCCCATCTACTCTTCCTCCACCTCCACTCAGAAGGCCTCTCATTGGAGTCTAGAAAGTATGGTATACTAAGTTGAGACAGGACCAAGCTCAAGCCCCTTGCATCAAGCCTGGGAAAGCTATCACACCATAGTGAGGAGGATCCAAAGAGACAGCTCATGTATCAGGGACAGGTCATGGCACCACTGCAAAGGGCCCCACAAACAGACCAAGTCACACAAGTGTCACCCAGATGCAGAGGGTCAGTGCAATGCCATCTCCCTAGCTGTTGGTGCAGAGTCCATGAGCTCCCACAAGCTCAGGTCCGCTGTGTCTGTTGGTTTCCCATCGTGATCTTGATACCTTTGCTCATATAATTCCTCCTCCCTCTCTTCAGCTGGACACCTAGAGCTCAGCCCAATGCTTAGCTGTGGATCTCTGCATCTGCGTCCATCAATTGATGGATTAAGGTTCTAAGTTGACAATTAGAGTAGTTGCCACTCTGATTACACTTCAGGGCCAGTTCAGGCCACCTCTTAACTATTGCTAGCTAGGAATCTTTTTTTTTCAGATTTTTTAAATTTGAATTAGAAACAAGATTGATTTACATGACAAACCCAGTTCCCTTCTCCCTCCCGTCCTCCCCTACCACCCCCCCCACTAAACCCTACCTATCACATGCCCTTTCTTCTATTCTTCCCCTGACTCAACCTTTCTGCTCCCTCATGACCTCTGCATCCCTCCTCTTCTTCCCTTCTCATTCTCATAGCTCCCTGTCCCCTCTCACCGTGCTCTCAATTTGCTAGCTAGGAGTCTTAGATGGGGTCTTTATGGTGCGTTCCAGGGTGTTTCCCTGACAGCAGGTTTCTCCAAAACACAATAATAGAATCCTGTATCAAGATCTCTCTTTCATACTTCCCTCCTCATCCTAACCCAACTCGACCATCCAGGAACTTCATGATCCCATACCCACCCCTCCCTTCTATCTTCACCCCAATTTCCCCAGGAGATGTCATCTGTTTCCTTTTTCCAGGAAGATCCATGCATCCCTCTTAGGATCCTCCTCGTAATATACCCTCTGTGGAATTAGGAATAGTAGCCTAGCTTTCTTTGCTTTACATCTAATATCCACTTAAGAATGAATACACACCATATTTGTCATCTGAGTCTGAGTTACCTCAGTCAGGATGGTCTTTTCGGTTCCATCTATTTCATGAGGTCATCTTTTTTTACTGCTGCATAGTACTCCATTTTGTAAATTACCATAGTTTGTTCATCTGTGCTTTAGTTGAGGGGCATCTAGGTTGTTTCCAGGTTCTGGCTATTACAAATATGGTAACAGCATTTTTAAGAAAATGTTCCTGTGGTATGATTGCACAGGTCTATATCAGTGTTTCCATCATAAAATATTGTCTCCTCAGAGAGCAGTGACAACTGTATCTCATGATGACAAAGTAAAGGACACACAGTGTCCTTGCTGTATCACCAACCTTGCCCTCAGGAGAGCAAGGGTCCTGTTCTCAGGAGTCACCATCACAGTCCAGCCCTGGGTGATGCTGTCTCTTTCTACAACTCTACAGTAATCTATGACCGTCAGTCATGTCCAGACAATTGGTGACCTGGGAAGGACCATGACCCTCCAGTGTGGGTCACAGTATAGTCTTGTAAGCTTTATTCTGTCCAAGAAAGGAGAACACATCATGAGTGTTCTCACACCCTGAACTAATACCAAAACCATAGACACAGTGCGTTTCGAGATGTTTCCACTTCCTGCAAGAATAAAACCACAGGTGTGGTCAATGTCCAGTAACACTCTGCAGCTGCTGGTCAAAGATGAGAATTCCCAACCATGAAGCAATTATTTCAAGTCTTGAATGCCTTTCCAATAGCTGTGTACCGAAAGAGCCACAGATGGAAAGTTACTCATTGAGCTGAGCTTTCCTTTGTCAGAGTGTGAGGTAATGAATGAACCCACTGCCCATCTTCACAGGATGGGTGCCCAAAAGGAATTCATCAATATTGGCCTAGAAATTATCTGTCCTATGACTTTTGAAAAACTGACAGTCCCATGCCAGTTTTTCCATCTGTCAGTTTTTCCATCCTTAGATTACCAAAGTATGCTCTGGACTGAAGGTTAGACTGTGTCCTAGTGTGACATCTCCTTGGTCTCTGTAAGCAGCTGTTTGGGGAGGCACTAACATGGCATTGTGCACACAGCTCTCTCTGTGTCTGTCCCCAGTGAACTTCTAACATTCTGTCTTAGAAGACAAGCCCAGATGGTATTGCAGGAAATCTGTGCATGACACAAACTTATCCAGAAGGATAAGAACATAGTAAGTTTTGGAGGCCTGGAAAGAGAAGGTTTGAACACCAGAGGGATGGGAGTGGGCAGGGTATAAAAGACACAGGCACACAAGTCCTCACAGGCAGGACAATGTGAGATTTCCACTAAGAAAAATGTTGGACTCAATTAACTCCCTTCTTATTCTCACACAGCTCTCTATAAAGATTTCTCAGTCAGTGCAGCAAGGCCTGATGGTTTCCTTAGGGCAGAACAGAGCCCTGTTCATTTCCTCATGTAGCTTGGTGGAAAATTCCTCTCATCTAGGGATAGGCTAAAAATCCTGAACTGTATATTACCAGGAAACAAACACATCTTAGCATGTGGATGGAGTGATAGACCTTACCAGCATGACCTTAGTGCAGAATTCAAGGTTAGATTATATATGTCACCCTTCAAACTTATGTATTTGTGTGTGCATGTGTGGTAGAGTGTGGGTGTGTAGGCTTCAATCATTAGGGAATTTATGATGGGTAATGAGTTTCCTCAAGTGGAAAGGAATTTAATATAAAGTCAGTAATAAAGATCTGTACTTAATTGAAAAAGAGGAGACAATCACTCACTCACTTCTGAAAACGGAAAAACAGTAGACACAGTGTGACTGCATCAGGAGTCACACAGACATAGAACCTACAGTCAACATCGAGCCACTTATGTTCTGCCACTGAGGTGTACTGAAGACAGAGACTCCCCTTCATTCTACCATGAACTGTTTGTGAAAAGCAAGAGGAGCCGTCCTCAGCTGGGCAAACTCTAATGGACACACAGGGTTAAAGAAGTAACACAACAGGGCTGGAGAGTTGGCTCAGCAGTTAAGAGCACTAGCTGCTCTTCCAGAGGTCCTGAGTTCAATTCCCAGCCACAATTGAGATCTAGTGCCCTTTTCTAGCCTGCAGGCAGAACAATGTATACACAATAAATAAATAAATTTCTTGTTTTGTTTTGTTTTTCGAAACAGGGTTTCTCTGTGTAGCTTTGGAGGCTGTCCTGGCACTCGATCTGGAGACCAGGCTGGTCTCGAACTCACAGAGATCCGCCTGCCTCTGCCTCCTGAGTGCTGGGATTAAAGGCGTGCGCCACCAACGCCCGGCTAATAAATCTTAAAGAAAAATAAAAAGAACTACCCTAGGAGAGTCCATCTGGCTATATGGTCAGCCATTGTGGTGCATGCAAAGGGCCATGGGTAGAGGCCATGAGGCAAGGTTGGAGAAGAATCATGACCCTACATCCTGGAGGGTTCATATCCACCAGCAAATGTAATGTCTCTGCTGGAACTCTACATCTAATCCATCCACGTCAGAGAGCACTGATGAGATGCCATGCTTGAATATCAGTCATCTGGGGCAAGTTCATCACATGGAACTCATGCAAACATGTCAAATGTAGGTGTTCAGTTTTGCACTATTCCATAAAAAAAGCAAAAGCAGAGTCACCTCAGGGTGAATTTTGGCTTTTGCAGCAACAGGGGAACCAGGCTCTAGTGAACTGACTGACTTTTGCTTAAAAAAAAAACAACATTTTATTGTTATACAATACACCTAAGCAAGTCAATATCACATACCAAAACTGATTATCTGAGTGTCCCCAAAGGAGACAAATGGCAAAGCGATTCTCAGTCATAGACCTCTCAGATTCCTGAGCCCTCTTATAACATAGCTTTGCATAGGTTTGAACCTTTCAGGAAGAACGATGATTTAGAGACTTCAAACAAAGGAGAATGAACCCAAGTCACAAAAGCCAAATCAGAGCCCAGGTGCTAACACTGCAACTTTACACTGCACAGCCGGCAGAGGGCAGCACCTCTCCTCATTGACAATCATGCCTGGGGGAAGCAGGAGAATTTCTGTGAGTTCCAGCCCAGTCTGGCCTACATAACCAGCTCCCCGACAGTCTGTCTCAAAACAACAACAAATGTATTAAAGGCCATAAGCATAAGAAAATGGCAGCAGTTAAAAATTATTAAAGGAAGATTAGAAATTTAAAGTTCCAGGATAAAGTGGGTGTGGCTCAGAGGAGGAGTATGCATGGAGGTCCCGCCATCAACCCCTAGCACCAAAATTAAAAGAAAAGAAAATAGCTTTACAGAGCTCTCTTTCCCTTCATCTAGGTGGCTGAACAGACAGCAACATACAAGTCTTTGACAAGGTCCTCCAGGTCATGCCAAGCGAGTGACTACATTGAGAATAGTAAGTCTGTAAGAGCAAAGTTCCTAGCACTAAGTGCCTACATGAAGAAAGGGGAGAAATCTCACACTAGTGACTTAACATTACAACCAAAAGCTCTAGAACATAAAGAAGCAGACACACCCAGGTGGATGAGATACCAAGAAATAATCAAATTGAGGGCTGAAGTCAGTAAAGGAGAAACCAAGAAAACAACACAAAGAGTCAATGAAACAAGAGTTCTTGGAGAAAATCAACAAGATAGAACAACCTTTATCCAAACTAACCAAAAGGCAGAGAAAGAACATCCAAGTTAATAAAATCAGAAATGAAAAGGGGGATATAACATCAGATGCTGAGGAAATCCAGAGAACCATCAGGTTATACTTTGAAAGCTCATACCCCCCAAAATTGGCAAATCTGGAAGAAATGGAGAATTTTCTGGACAGGAAACATATACCAAAATTAAATTCAGATCCAAGACAAGGAAGGAATCCCACCTGGCATTTGCTGCCAGAAGATAGAGGATGACTGACTCCTGGCCAATGACAAAGTCCAAGAAAAGTCCCACTCTCCACCCGGTGCTGAGCCTGTGTGGTAGCATCATAGAGCCATCCCTTGGCCAGTTTCCTAAGATGTACAACTGTGACAAGGCCATGCACTGCTGCCCACAAAAGCTGCCCACACCTGCCACTCAGTGCTATAAACTACCTTAAGAAGAAGGGTGGACACACCAGCAACCTGCACCCCATGAAAATCAAATAATGCTGGAAACTTTCTTGGTCCAGGACCCTCAGGACCCATGCAACTGCATTTTTTACGAATCAGAAGGACTAAGGAAAGTGATGATGCTAAGACTGAGCTAGTGACATGGATCAGTGTATAAGCGCTGCTGCCAACCCTCAGCCTGACTCTGATCCATACTGTGTAAGGAGAAACCTGCCGTCTGTATGTAAATGAGTTCATCCTTAGCTATCTTCTAACATCCATGCGTGTGCTGTGACATATGTGAATGTACACACATAAAGAAAAAAGTAAGGGTAATTCAGTATTATTATTATTATATAAGTGTAATTTAAAGAAATAAGTGCAATGTAATAAATAAGTGTAATTTAAAATTGTAATGTAAAATACACACATCAAAAAGGAACAAACAACCAGAAAAAGTAGTGCACAATGCTTTTGTTTTGTTTTTTAAAGATGTATTATTATTATGCATAGTGTCTTGCCTGGATATATACCTGCACGCAGGAAGATGGCACCAGATCTCATAACGGATGGTTGTGAGCCACTGTGTGGTTGCTGGGAATTGAACTCAGGACCTCTGGAAGAACAGTCAGTGCTCTTAACTTCTGAGCCATCTCTCCAGTCACTAACATACTCTTGTAACCCAGCACTTGAGTCTATGAGGTAGTGGATTATACATTTTATTCCATGCAGATGTGCACAGTGAGACCTGTCACAGAAACCTTCAAACATTTTGATCATGAAGAAGTATTTCACATTAAAAAATGTGAAAAGGAATAAAGCAAGAACACATGAAAATTTACATTTCTTATGTGTAATATTCATTCATGTCTGCTGTCACCTGGTGTTGACAAAGATGAGGACAGATGAGACAGACACTGGTGGGATTTTGGAAATGGCATCCATTAAATATTGATGAAGTCTACTGCATGACCCAGCCACAGCTTTGGAGAAGTCAGAGCCTGGTGCATGAGGACAATAGTTCCCCTTCCTGTGGAGTCAGCATGTCATGGGGGAGTGCCCTGGCAGGAGAGGCCACACCCTATGTCTCTTGCCCTTTCAGCAAGACTCTGTAACTCTGACCTTAAACACAGCCTCCAGGAGGAGACGCCATGACCGTCTCCTTCACAGCCCTGCTCTGTCTGGGTGAGATGTGGAGATGGGGAGGGACACTGTGCTCTGGGATTGATGCTGCCCCACGGCCCAGCACTGGTCAGTTAGGAAACCCCAGGCTCTTAGGAGGTTCTGCAGAGGGGAGGACCTTCTCAAGCTTCAGGGACAAACCTCTCACAGGGAACTCTCTTCCAGGACTGACACTGGGCCATGGGACACCAGTGCTGGCAGGTGAGTGAGTGTATGCAGATGTTGTGACCTTCAATTCTCATCATGACTGGAACTATACTTGGGCAGTGAGGATGGAAAACAACACATGTGTGCTGCCCCTGGGGATGGATGGAGAGTTGGTGTTGGTGGTGTTGGGGGTATAACCAGAAGATGGCTGTCCTGGGTCCTAGCTGTTCTTTTCCTTGCAGGAATGCCCCCTAAGCCTATCCTCAGAGCACAGCCAGACTCTGTGGTCCCAGAGAAGACTACAGTGACCTTCCTATGTGAGGGGACCACAGGAGCCCAAGAATACCGTCTGTATAAAAACGGAAACCGTTATTTAACACACAGAGAGAGTCCATTGAATTCTCACAACAGGGCTGAATTCTCAATCTCAAAAATAGGCCAGAAAGAAGCAGGGCGATACCAATGTTGCTACCAGACCAGTGATGGATTGTCAGAGTACAGTGATTCCCTGGAGCTGGTGGTGACAGGTGAGAGGACTCACAGAGTCCACAGCATCAGGTTTGTCTGTCAAGAAGTGCTCTGTACATAGGGATGACTCCCCTTACAGCCCTGGAGGGTAATAAGTTCTTTGAGGACATTTAATTGATCCCTCTTCTGTCCTAGGGGCCTACAGTAAACCCAGTTTGTCAGCCCAGCCCAGCCCTGTGGTGACTGAAGGAGGGAGTGTCACCCTCCAGTGTGTCTCAAGGCAACGGTATTATTTGTTCAGTCTGACTAATGAAGGACCACAGAAGCGCTCATGGACACTGGACTCAGATTATAATGGCTCTACTCAAGAATACCAGGCCCGTCTATATGTAGGTCCTGTAACCTCCAGCCAAAGGTGGACATTCAGATGCTACAGCTTTAATGAGAACAACCCACTGATTTGGTCAGAACCCAGTGACCCCCTGGAGCTCTTGTTCTCAGGTGAGGAGGCAAAAACTTTCCACAGAATGATGTTGGAATGACAGGTCCTGAGGGAGGCCTTGGTGTGTGGTGTGTGAGGAGCCAGGGCTCCTTAGTCCATTGACACAGATCGTGGGAGACAGAGGGACACAAGATAGAAAAATCCAAGGAACACAGTGACATCAAAGCCCAGTAGCTCCAAGACAGACAGGAATCTTCATGGAGCCTTGTTGCTCTGGATCGGCTTAAATGGCATCCACCAGAGGTCAGGGAATGCCACAAAAGAGAAATTGGAAGGGTTGGAGGAGCCAGAGCCCTCAGGATACCAGGAAAACACTGCTCACAGGATCAACTATGCAGGGACCATGAGGGCTCACAGACTGAAGCAACAGCCAAGGCTCATGCATGGGTCTTCCCTAAGCCCTCTGCACACAGGCTGTGATGATTTTTCTGTTTTATTTTGTTTTGTAGTTTAGAGGTTCAATGTGTAGCCCTGTCTGTCCTAGACGTCACTCTGCAGACCAACGTGCTCTTGAACTCACAGCGATCTGCCTGCATTTGCCTCCTGAGTGTTGGGACTAAGGGGTGCACACCAGTGCCTTAGTAGTTTGGGAGTTTTGTTAGAATCATGACAATAGGAGTCTGGAACTCTGTGACTCTTTTGCCTGCACAGGGGAACTCTTTTCTCCTACTGGGTTGCCTTCCCCAGCCTTAACAAGAGGGTGTTTGCCTAGTCTGACTGCATGCTGTTATGCCATGTTCCATTAATGTCACTGGGAACCTCGCTCTGTTCTGAAGGGAAACAGAGGAGCTGTGGATCTGGGGGAGAGGGGAGGTGAGGGGGGCTGCTGTCAGGATGTATTCTTTCACAGAAAAATCAATTAAATAGAAAAATAAATGCCTTCTGCAAGTGTGACATTCTCTGTGCCACTTTCTGACAGACCCACGCCCTTCTCTCCTATTACTTTGCAGGGACCCTCCACAAACCCACCATCAAGGCTGAGCCAGGCCCTGTGATTGCCTCAGGAAGCCCCATGAACATCTCATGTCAGGGGACCCTGGATGCAAAAATGTGTTTTCTGCATAAAGAGGGAAGTCAACAAACCTGGGGTACACAGACCCCAAAGGAGCCTGGGAACAAATCTACATTCTCTATTTCTTCTGTGACAGAGAGCATTGCTGGGCAATATCGCTGTTACTGTTACAGCTCAGCTGGCTGGTCAGAGCTCAGTGACACCCTGGAACTAGTGGTGACAGGTGAGGGGACATCAGAGTCTCACTGGGAGGCTCTGCTCTCAGGAGTATCCCCTCCTGAAGCCTAGCCCTGAACTGTGAAATCCCATGTAACAGGCTGATCCTTCTGTTTTAGGAATCCACAACACTAAACCCCAACTGACAGCACGGTCCAGCCCTGTGGTGACCTCAGGAGGGAACATGACTCTCCAGTGTGTCTCCTGGGTGTCCTATAACAAGTACATTCTCACCAAAGAAGATCAGAAGTTTTCCAGCTCCCTGAACTCACAGTACATAGGAAGTATTAGGCAGTACCAAGCCTTATTCTCTATAGATCATGTAACAGCAGACCACACAGGGACATTCCGATGCTATGGTTACTACAAGCAAACCCCACAGCTGTGGTCAGCACCCAGTGATCCCCTGGAAATACACATCTCAGGTGAGTTAGCTCCATCACTGACCAATCACTCATAACAACCTAAGCCTTTTGCTGTGCAAGAATGCCACTGGTGTGGTTTCAGATAAAAGGAAGATCTTGGTTGCTGATCTAGAGCCCCACTCCTGGGAAGAATCAGAGACATGTGCAGGGCAGGATGGGTGGGGATCAGTGCTTGAATGAAAACCATCTCCTCTGTCACTAGGCTGTCACCTTCCCTCTAGGTCTGTCCAAGAAGCCCTCTCTGCTGACTCACGAAGGCCATATCCTGGACCCTGGAGAGAGCCTCACCCTGCAGTGTTGCTCTGACATCAACTATGACAGATTTGCTCTCTACAAATTGGGGGGAGTTGAAGTCATCCAGCATGGTGGCCAGTGGACCAAGGCTGGCCTCTCCATGGCCAACTTCACACTGGGCTATGTGAGCAGCTCTACTGGAGGCCAATACAGATGCTATGGTGCACACAACCTCTCCTCTGAGTGGTCAGCCTCCAGTGATCCCCTGGACATCATGATCACAGGTGAGGAACTAAATAGATTCAATCTGGTACCTAAGGTCTGCATAAGCTCTTATAGGAGACCTAAGAGCTTGGGTCTGGGATGAGGGATAAGGTTCTTATTTAGGAACAGATTTAGAGACATGGAGCAAGAACAGATTTAGAGATAGGGAGCAGGAGAGAAGGTAAGGCAGGGATAAGCCAGAGTCACAAGTGCCCAGAGCTGAATCTTGTGAAGTCTCAGCTCAGAGCATTGAAGGCAGCCTCTCATTATCTCTGCTCTCTTTAGGACAGCTTCCTGACAGCCCTTCCCTCTCAGTGAAGCCAAACTCAGTGCAGTCTGGAGACAACGTGACCCTGCTGTGTCAGTCAACATACAGAGCAGACACTTTCATTCTGTCCAAGGAGGGAGCAGCCCACCAACCCCAGCGATTGAAATCCAAGTCCCAAGATTGGAAGTCCCAGGCAGAATTCTCCATGACTGCTGTGACCTCTGCCCTCTCAGGCACCTACAGGTGCTACAGGTCTCAAGACTCATCTCCTTACCTGTTGTCACATGCCAGTGCCCCTGTGGAGCTCTCTCAGGGTGAGGTGACCCTGAACTGTCCAGGTGACTTAATATCAAAACCCTAAATGAGCCCTTGTCTTAGTTAGTATTAAGGGGACATTATGAAGTGTTAGTCAGAAAGTGATATCTCTGAAAGAAATGAGGATGCCAGCAGGTCCCTCAAGTAATGTCCACTCCATCCGCTACTGCAAAAAAATAAATAAAATAAAAAATAAAAAACTTTTGAGGAGACAGTCTGAGATAAAAGGGGAAGGCATAAAAGGGGAAGGCGTTTACAGTGTAGATGCAGAAACGTGAGCAGATTGGGGCCCTGGATTAGCATCTAAACCTTTTTCTTTTTCCTAGGACCCATTAGTGCCTCCAGACAACCACCCTCAAGTCCCACACCAACAGCTGGTAAGTATAAGACACCTAAGTGCATGGAGTAGGCTCTGTCCCCAGGCTGCCCTCCTGTCTCTTAGCCCAGCAGAGTGCTCATTACACTGTCACTTCATCTTGGGAGTGTGGGAGGCAATCAGAGATGCCAACAGAGACCCCAGAAACCCAGTGCTTTAGTTTGTAGAACAAAGGATGACATCCAGGGAGAGAGGTTTAGTTTCAGAATGGAAGATGGACCAGGTGTGTGTGGTGGAGATCAGGGAACACGGATAGTCAGCCCCTCATCCTGATAGTAAGGTCCTGAGAACAAACCTCTCGGCTGCATGGTGTAAGGTCCCAGAATATTATGGAAAGACCCATTGGAATGTGAGGATAATATCTAATCATGGGCTTGATACAGCTGCTTCTGGAGATGCTGACTTGGGAAAATCCTTCTGTTTCTGGACTGTTGCTTCTCTGGGTGCATAATGGAGAGATTTGCCCACACCTCTAAGTTTCTTTCAATGTTCACCTTGGCAGTGAATTCTCCTAACAGAAAATTCCTGTAAGACCCAACTCTGGAGCATTTCTGTCCTACAGTGCTAGTGACATATGTAAGGGTGAGTCACAGGACCAGGTCAGGGTATTCAGGATACCTCTGTCTAGATCACTTGGCAAGGTTCCAGAATTCTCCATGAGTACTGTGACCTCCATTTTCAGAGTCTCCTATAGGTGATATGGATGTCACAACTCGCCTCTACACTTATTGTTTTGTCCCAATACACTTGTGAAGCTCATACTTTAGCTCATACTTATGAGCTAAAGCAGTATTTCAGGGTTATTCTTCTAGAATAATCGAATAAGTTTGGGTTATAAATGATGCACAGTGTCAGATAGATGAATATTCACCCTCTGCATGGTAGAAGACAGCAGAGATATTTCCAGGAATGCTCACTACAGACCGCACTAATGGAACCCAAAATGTTTCAGGAAGCCTGAAAGGGGATCTTGAAGAAGCCACAGAGAGATATAGGCTACTAAATAGGAAGAATCCCAAGACAAACCCTCCACATATCGGTAGCATATCCAGAAAGTAGACAAGTGTTTATTAAATCTGACTTTTGAAAATGCTAATCAGATCAGCACCGACGCATGAATGGATCCTTCACACAGCCACTGTTGAGTCTTTTGACTCTAACACTGAGGCTTGGGTAGAAATGACCTCCAAAGGTATAAGGAGACATCAGAATTCCAAATGATTTGATTGTGGCAGAATGGGCCATCTGCAAAGAAATTTTAGACACAACCTCCTGGAAATAATGCTGCTTCTGGGAAAGATCCAAAAAAGGCCACAACATTCTGGACTATGTAGGAGATGCAGCAAGTTTGACATTGAACCAATGAATGTAGATCAGCAAGAAAAAAAGGCAACACTTTACCATCAGGAAACTACTTGGGGGGGCCTCACACAGTCCCCAAGTGTTGTTTCAGACAAGGCCAGGGCTGTTTATTTGACCTCAAAGACAATTTTTGTTGCATACAGTATTACAGCGGAGGCATAATTATTTTATTTCAAAGGCATCTACTGATTGTATGAAGTTATTATACTGGTTAATATTCTTCTGTATTTAAATTAGAAACAATCCTATTTTCCATATCAATCAGAGTTCCCTATATCTGCCAACCACCTACATCAACCCCCATTTCCTCCCCAATCCCCTCCACAGGGAGAGTGAGGCCTTCCATGGGGGAATCATCAAAGTCTGTCACGTCATTTGGGGCAGTCCCTAGGCCATTCCCAGTGTATCTAGGCTGAGAGAGTATCCCTCTGTGTGGAATGGGATTCAAAAGTCCATTCGTACACTAGGGATAAATACTGATCAACTACCAGAGGCTTCATAGTCTGCCCAGGCCTCCTAACTGGCACCCACATTCAGGACAGGCCTCATGTCTCATGTGGTCCAGTCATTCCAAGTCACTGTGAAGGACCATCCTGTCCCTGGTCATTGCTTAAAGTGTGTCAATGTCCCAGTGTCTCCAGGTGAGGAGGTAACCTTGCAGTGATAGGTACAAACCCTGCTACATTCTCCTTTTTTTCCAAACAGAACCACATCCAAAGCTCAACCCTACCAGACAGAATTCATTATGTGAACCTGAGCATAACAATAATCATGTCAAACAAAATAAAATCCAGTAGTCTCAGTCCAAACCTATTGTTTATGAAGTCTTCAACATCTTATTTCAGGCTGAAATAGAGGAACTGAGACTGTATGGGTTCAGCTTCCTTTTGTGAGGTGTCAGCTAAAAATGCAGGCTGCCTGAAAATTTTGGGATAAGACCATAAGAGACTATGTATCATTGACCCTTGAATCTCCTAAAGAGATAGCACACTTATAGCACTCTCTCCTCACATTACAGCCTGGTTTGTCTCCACAAGAATTATATGTAAAGATGGCAAAGATAAGGGAGTGTCACATACGTCATGCTTGGGATCTATGGTTAGTGACAGCCAGCCATGCCATCACGAGACTGTTAGTTGGAAGCCCACTGGCTTGCCATCTGCTCTCTTTCATGACTCTGTGTTTCTCTGTCTCTCTGTCTCACTCTCTCTTTCTTTCTCTCTCTCTCACACACATAAACACACACACAGAGACAGAGACAGATAGAGACAGAGACAGAGACAGAGATAGAGATAGAGATAGAGATAGAGAAAGAGATAGAGATAGAGATAGAGATAGAGATAGAGATAGAGATAGAGATAGAGATAGAGACAGACAGACAGGCCTGAGGCCCTGGGTGGACATTTATTTACCTTGGGGACATTTAGGTACCTTGAGTCAATGATGACCATCCCTAACCTCTGTAACTTCTTTGTCCACCGCCACAGCATCAGTGAACAAGGATTACACAGTGGAGAATCTCATCAGGATGGGGATTGCTGTCCTGGTCCTCATAGTCCTTGGGATTCTGGTCTTAGAGGCTTGGGGCAGCCAGAGCCAGGCCCACCATGTAGCTGAGAAGTAATCAGAAGAGAAATAAGTACATATCTCAAGGTTCCAGAATCTGGAAAATGAATCTTATGATCCAACTTTCTGTAAGATTTCCAGTTCTTACATTGAGGAAATGGTATAGGAGAAGATGCAAGGAGCAATTGTGATTTGGGTGAAGAGCCAGGTGTGAGTGTTGCAATGAGATTCTTCATCAGCAAATGAATTTAGATCCTTTCATCTACTGTGGCCATTTGCAGATGAACCAACTCTTTCTTGGGTCTGTAAAGTGAGGAATATGCTACCCAGTATGTCTGGCTTGGGTCCTCATTGCTGTACATTTTCCTTTTCCATCCCTCTCATGTTTCATTTTCCATTTTTATAAATTGCTACACTCTTTATAGCAGGGGCTATATCTGTTGAATGGAAACAGAGAAGTTGCCTGGAAACAAAAATGATGACTAAAGTCAGAGCCCAGAATTAAATCTATCTGCCTAGGATGCCCCCAAACCCTTTCTATGTACTTTCAATCTTTTAGTCTACAATAGGTATTATTCATGGAGTCTCTCTTGAAATATAAAGCCAGTGTTACCACTATGGTTGAATAAGGTAGAGTGGACTTAACTTTAAAATTTTCTCAACACAATGTCCCTATGTGACACTTTCTGACCACTCTATATAACCCCATCAAACACACCTTCACACAGCAATGCAACATCACAGGTCTCAGGTGCGCAGTGTTATATGAAATTGATGTGTTTTCCATTTCATTCTCCACTGTCTAATTTTCATACATGCAAAAGAAGTTGGCATGCTAATCAATAATCTCGGAATCCCCTTGCTAGGATGACTTGTCATACAATGATTTAGAGTTTCTGCGTAGACAATCACATTTTCTTAACACAATGCTATTTATTTCATTCTCATTTTTGACTATACTTGAAATGCTCTTTGACTTTGCCTCTGTTTATGTATTCGATAAGTGTTCAAGTAAAAGGTTGAAAATGTGTGAAAAGAGGGGTGACTGTTTCATTCTTCAGGATTTAATGCAAAATTTCTGCTTTCTCACCATTCAGTGTGATGCTAATTTTGGTATTTTAGTACATGAACGTATTGTGACTTTGGAGGTCCTCTGTTCCTAATTTCTGGTGAGTGTCCATTGTGAATGTCTGTGGGACATGAACAAATACTAACTCTTTTTCAAAAATTATCTCTATTATGTATTTTTCAATTGTAATCTTGCTTTCTATCATCAATACGAGAAGATTTTTGAATGTTTAATGGCATTTACATGAGAGAATAAATTCTACTCTTTAAGGAAGTTTTCTTTTTATTTTATGATATGATCTCATGGTTAACAGCAAGATATAGCTTGAAGAATCACATTACATAGCAGCAATAGATTTTGCTCCCCTGAGCTATAGTGCTGAGAGTATTAAGACAGGATCTACAGTGTCATATCAGGATCTGTGGTCCTGAATAAAAAGGGAACAAAAGGAAAAATACATTGATATGGTTTGGAAGCAGAGAGCAGTGTAGGAGAGTCTTCCTGTGACAGAAATGAAGAAGTCAGAGGAATAAGGAAATTACTTGTCATGAACAATAAGGCCAGGCAAGGAGGGAGGTCAGATCCCCCGTGAGTCAACTAGAGCTTGCATAAGTGTTTCTAAACTTCTCCGTCACTATCTCTGATGGCCATGGTTGACACTGCAATCGATCTCAAGAGTGAAGAGTTTTACTCAGCGTCTCCATCATTCCATTCCCATTCCGATACTAATCTCAGACATTCCTAACCTGACCTCTTTCTTTCCCTGTCCCTGGGACACTGGATTGTCTAAGTACAGTGAAGACTCAAGCATCTGCCCATGCTCTTGATCCATCCACCTTCTCCGTCACTTGACGTCCTGTCTCCAATCCATCCATTCCTCAGTACACCTCATCCCTCTCCTTTCATTCTACTCTGGTCCTTATGTGGGTATAAAGTGGAAAGGAAGAGGTCTTCTTGGGTTTTTCTCCTCAAAGATATTTGATAAAAGCATCTTAGTCTAAGTTTAAGTTATTTTCAAAGCTTTGTTTTGGCTTTGATGCACTCTGAAACCCATGGACAAATCTCCCAACATTAAGATGAATTGAATTTAAACTAGCTGGGCTACTGAGACTCAATTGTTTCTCTTAATCATTAACTTAAGCCAAAGTCCACATGGCTCTTCAATAGAAACCCATGTGTTCTAGCTCTGTGACACTTATTTGTTTTATTTTTATCACCAGAACTCTATTTAAACTAACATTATTTTTTATTAATTAGGCAGTACAGATTTGGAAGTAAATATTTTCATAATAATCCACAGGCAAAAATGCCCAGTAGAAAGGGATTTTTCCATGAGATGAACATACCACATCAAGAAAGTAGGAATCTCCCCCCACCCATTCACACCATGTCAGGTACCAGAGAAAGTTGATAGAAGCAAACATGTAAAGGCACAGCAGAAGCAAAAGACATCCTGGAGTCTGTGATCTCAGGACCTCATATCTACAAAATTCATTCACCAGAGATTTGTCTCCTGGTTGGCTGACACCTTGAACTTCAATTGCCAGAAGTTGATCCTCTAACATGGCTACCGGCCAATGCTCATTCATTGCATCGGGGTCACCATTATTTAAAGAAATGTTTGTGCTTCTTCATCTTATCACAGAAGCTCCAGGATCTTACTGGGTTCTTATTACACTTGTGGTCGCTCCTATGTTTTCCATCAATATTTATCCAAGGATCACGAGGCCTGCAGGGAATAGTCACCTTGATGGCCTGGTGTATAAATACTGTTAGTTTATGCCCCAGGAGAGCTTCTGTTTTATTTCTGTGGTCAGGATGAAAGTGTCTTGTCACTGTTGTAAGAAGCACTGGAGGGTCACATTGACTCTTGATGTCACAGAAAAGCAAGATGGGCTTCATGTGTTGGGTCTCTGCAGTGAACTCCTAAGAAGAATGGAGACGGTGTTAATTGGGCACTCACCTCATACACTGGCAACTAGTATTGGGCTGTCATATTGGACACTCCTTATAAATAACCACTTCTCTGAAGGGAAATCATGGGAGTGGGGACCATGGGTGTTCAGTCACCTGGACCCACCAAATCAAGGGAATGATTGAAAACAGAAATGCTAGCAGTCATCTGATAGTAACAGAGGAAGATGCCTAAATGTTGCCATTCAATAATTTGAATGGACATCAGAATTGCAGTTTCAGTAGGGTCTATCTGCACCACATACCTGGGCTTCCATTTTACAGAGATGGTAATCATGGGATTCTGTTGTCACCCCCCCCCCCCCCCCCCGCCTAAGTAAAAGAATGACACTCAACTCCCTCAGGAACTAACAGAGCTTGTCTCAGTCCTGAAGATGGGTTGGGGAGGGTACCTAACCTGCTCTTTACTGAAGGACCTGCCAGCCATCACCAGGATCATATCATACTCTCTGTGCACCATAGATGCAGACCAGGAGTGGCTCCTTGTCAACACTTAGAAAAGAGAAACTTAGAAAAGCTAAACATTCACTAATTCATCCATACAGGGGTTCTGGGGTGTAGAATGATCCTGAAAGAGAGAGTGCCCCTATGAGAGGTTTTCCCCATGCAGTGTCCCTGGCTCTGGTGAACTGAGCTCATGAAATGAGACTGTTTAATTACTGTGTGATCATGCGGCTTGTAGCAGTTCTACTCAGCAGAATTCAACCTGCACAGATAGCTAACAATTTCTGGCTTTGAACAGGGCATTTACAGGGTTGCAAGAATCCTAACCATGTTCTCTGTGAATCTACCATGATGTGGTCCACACAGGAAAGCCCCGCCCACTCACTGTTACCAAATTCACTGGGAGCATTCACAATTGTAGGCAATCAAGGGTGAAGTGTGTTCCCAAGATAATAAGGTCCAATTCAGACTGCAGCCATGACAGCTCAGAATTCATGGAGAATGGAGAAGAAGGTGTTTGGGAGAAAAAGGAAGAAGATAGTGGTCTAACCAGTGGTGGATCTGAGGACAAACCATGATAGAGTCTTCATCAGGAACCCATATCAAGTCCAAAACAAAGCTCTGTTAAAATGTGCTCAGCATTGTATTATTCCAACAAAGATGGATCTGCTTTAATAACCTTTGGAGCTGGATGTCCTAAGTAGCTTACCAATAGTTTAACAGGCTAATTTACTTGATAAATTAATTCCACGAAAATTGTAAGAAGGGAAACTGGAGTGTTGGTAGTGATATAAAGTTAGTTTCACCACTAGAAAAATAAAATTCACCATTTTCATTCCTCAACTGACAATCTCCTAGACAATCACCTTACTTTACTGGAGTGTAGTTCCTCTTGAAATCAAATGGTACACTATCCGATCTAATTCTCAAGTCTGAAAATTTCATTCAAAATTCTTCACAGGCTGCCATTGTCCATTTTACATGCACTATTCTATAGGATATTAGAATCTATGGGGATTGTTTTTAAGAATGAAAAACTCGCAATATCAAAATATGTTGCAAAATTTTCCTTCATGAAATTTCACCTTCACATGGCACACCAATGACATAAAGATAATCTCAATGTTTCATTGTGAGACCCAGGATCAAGAAGCTCAACTGATTCAGGAAAGAGGCTCAGCCCTCACTGACCCCTGTGGAGATATACATATGTGTGTAGAGACTTTTCCTTACACTCAAAGAATAGAACCAACTTGGCTCCTGCCTCCAAAATTATAAAAAAAATCCCAGAGACAGTGAGACTAAAATCATTGCTCAGAATGGACAGCTCAATGCCTAATTCTCGGCTGTTGTGATGCCTGGACTGTGGCCTTTGACATATATACATTTTAGGGAATTAATTTATATCACAAGGGCCTTATATAATTGCAGAAAACCGTACTGTGAATCACTAAATTTACATCATTTTAATAATATACTGAGGACACATTATATCTTCTGTTTTCTTGGGTCCTTAGCAAAGTTATTTGTCTTGGTTTCCAAAGGGAACTCAGGGACTGTTATAGGGAGGATGGCTTGCTTTGTGACAGACAGCTATATCTTAGGAAGCTAATGTTGATAATACAACTTAGAACCAGTGTGATGTGACATGCTGCTGTGACTTCTCAAACCATTTCTTGTTGCCCAATGAAGTTGTGAAATTTTTACTGAACATATTTGTTATTTGACTCTCTCCTATTAAGCAAGAGACCTTCAGAGAAATCTTTCAAAGAGACACCAATATTTGAAAGGAAAAATTTGAAGAGAATATAGAGGCCACTTGTGATGGGTCATCTTGATTAATAATTGGCATGGCTTTAAAATTGAATAAGGAAAAAAAGAGATGGGCACATCTATTAGGAATACGCTTGAGCAGACTTTTTTTTTAATTGTTTCATTTTTGCATATTGGTGTATTACCTCAATGAATGTCTACCCTGGTATCTGTAGAGGTCAGAATTGGGCATCTGATCCACAGAAATTGTTGTTAGGGATGATACATAAAGTGGGTATTGGAAACAAAACACTGTCCTCTGGAAGAGTAGCCAAATATCTTAAATGTCCACCTCTTGAGATGGTTTTTGCACTGTGAGGATATACTGTAAGTGTCAGAGAAAACCTCACATGGAGGTTGTATAAAAGGGTGATTTTGTGGAAACCTGAGATAGTGTGATTGGAGAATATCCTAGGACTCAGGCTCTGATTTCAACACAGGCAATCCTGCAAGCAAATCATTCGGCCTGAGCCACACACTTTGACACCCTGTGTGGAATCCATGAACCTCAGGTGTCTTGGCACTCTGCAGGTCAGAGCCATACACTCCTTAGGGAAGGAAATTCAATGTTTTGGGGGAAGACAAGGTAATAATTCTTTCCATGAGAGATTAATTCACAGGTCCGTATCAGTGTTTCCATAATAGCAGATAGTTTCTCCTCAGAGAGCAGTGACATCTGTAGCTCATAGTGACAAAGTAAAGGACACTCAGAGGTCCCATCACTAAAGTTGTCCTCAGGAGAGAAAGGGTCCTGTTCTCAGGAGTCACCATCACAGTCCAGCCCTGGGTGATGCTGTCTCATTCTACAACTCTACAGTAATCTATGCCTGTCAACCATGTCCAGACAATTGGTAACCTGGGTAGGACCATGACCCTCCAGTGTTGGTCACAATACAAGCTTGTAAGGTTCATTCTGACCAAGAGAGGAGAACACATCATGAGTGTTCTCATACCCTGAACACCACCACCTCAGACACAGCATGTTCTGAGATGATCCACTTCTTTCAAGAATAAAATCTCAGGTGTAGTCAATGCCCAGTAACACTCTACAGGTGCTGGTGGTCAAAGGTAAGAATTCTCAACCATGGACCAATTATTGCAAACCCTGAAGGTCATTCCAATAGCTGTGTACTGAGGACAGCCACAGATGGAATGCTACTCATTGAGCTGAGCCTTTGTCAGAGTGTGAGGTAAGTGGAGACCTGTATCAGAGGATGGGAGAGGGCTGAGGTAGAATAAGAATAAACACACTGCCCATCTTCACAGGAGGGTTGCCCAAAAGGAATTCACCAGTATTGGTCTAGAAATGATCTGTCCTAGAACTTTTGATAAATTGACAGTCCTGTGTCTTTCAGATGAGTAAGGATGGAATAACTGATTACCAAAGTGTGCTCTGCACTGAAGGATAGACTTGATTATCCTAGTGTGACATCTCCTTGCATTCTGTGAACAGCTTTTGGGGCCAATAAAATGGTGTAGTCCACACAGCTCTCTCTCCCAGTGAATTGCTAACCGTCTGTCATATAAGACCAGTCTACCTGGTCTTGTTAGAAGTCTATGCATGACACAGGTGCCACTGGGGTATTCCAGAAGAATAAGACCATAGTAAGTGTTGGAGGCCTGGAAAGAAAAGGTTTGAACAGCAGAGGGATGGGAGTGGCCAGGTGATAAAAGACACAGATACACAAGTCCTCAGAGGCAGGCCAACGTGAGATTTCAACTAAGAAAATGTTGGACTCAATTTGAACTCCCTTCTTACTCTGACACAGCTCTCTCTAAAGATTTCTCAGTCAGTGCAGCCAGGCCTGATGGCTTAGTTGGGACAAAACAGGCTCCTGCTCATTTCATCATGAAGCTTGGTGGAAAATTTCTCTCATGTGTCCATTAGTATTTGCCTTACACATGGGGTTACAGAACTCAAACAGCAGGGCTTAAAAGATGGCTCACTGGCTCATCTTCCAGAGGTCCTGAGTTCAATTCCCAGCACCCACATGGTGGCTCAAAACCATCTGTAAGGAGATCTGGTGCCCTCTTCTGGCCTGCAGGCAGAACAATGTATTCACAATAAACAAACAAATCTTAAAGAAACTAACACAGCAGAATCCATCTGGCTTTGTGGTCAGCTTTTGTGGTGTATGCAAAGGCCCATGGGTGGAGGCCATGGAGCAAGGTTGGAGAAGAATCGTGACCCTACATCCTGGATAATCCTTACCCACCAGCATATGTGATGCCTCTGCTGTAACTCTACATCTAACCCATGAATGTCCGAGGACACCGATGAGATGCCCTCTGTGACTATCAGTCATCTTGGGCAAGTTCATCACATGGAACTCACCCAACCATGTCAAATGTAGGTCTTCAGTTTTGCACTGTTGCATGAAAAAACAGGGTCACTCCAGAGTGAATTTTGGCTTTGCACCAGCAGGGGAACCAGCCTGTGGTTAACTGACTGACTTTTGCTTCACAAAAGCCATTTTATTGTTACACAATTTACACCTTACCAAGTCAATTTCACATACCAAATCCTCTTATCTGAATCTCCCCAAACAAGACAAATGCTAAAGAAATTCTAAGTCACAGGATCGTTCAGTTTTCTGAGTTCTCCTATAACCAAGTTTTGCATAGGGTTGAACATTTCAGGGACAATTAAGCCAAGATATACAGACTTCAAATAGACGGTATCCAACACAAAATGTAGCAATCACAAAGACAGCTCAAAGCCCAGGTGCTAACACTCCTGAATACAAGCCAGCTGCAATATACTTCGGTAACTTCCCCTACACAACCAGGAGGGGGCAGCACCTGTTCTCACTGACAGTGATGCCTGTGGGAGGTTGGTGTGAATGAGCTCAGGTCACTCAGAGCAGCCCTGACTGGTGCAAATGGAATGCCCATCACTGATTCTCAGGACACACAGCTGCTCATGAAATCAATAGGAAAGAGACTCTATAGCCAAGTGACACACTGCCCATGAGAATTCACAAATGTGCAAAACACACAGGAGTTAGGATAGGAATATCCCCTTAGAAGTAGATATGATGAAATACTTGGGACATATCCACAGTGTGGTAATCTATATAAATATATTGTCATTATTTCATTGAAGAAAATTACATGAATAAAATGTATCGGATCGTGCCCACCACATACTCTAGGGGACTTTTTCTCTCCTTTTACAAGATAGGGCCTGACATAGCCCAAGAAAACCCCAAACTCATTGCTTAATATGAATTCCCTTAAACTCCCAATATTCTTACATGATGATAATTATTCATATTGACACCGATACTAAGGGGAATTTAAGGATGTCTTTTTAACTCAGCATCAAAAGGTAGAAATACTCAGTGACCTCTACCTCATTCTCCATGTGACATACAGGACATGTGTGTAGCCTGGACCCAGCCTTTGAAGAGATGCCAAGTTAGAGAATTTTACCCATGTGACACCTTTTGTAGCATGGGGTCATTACTGAAGAGAAGGTTGAAAATTGTTGAGACCCAGGGGTGGTAGAGGATGACAATAAACACTTTTCGGGACACTGCAGGACAGTCACACATCTGAGCTCACAGTGTTTGTAACGACAGCTACAATCCCCATGTCAGCCCAAAGCAGAACAAACCCAGTGTGACCATGGGAGATGGGCACAGTGTCCCACCATAGATGAAGAGTGATTCCCATCTTATCCATATGGGGAGAGGGAGAGTCAGTTTTCTCTTTTTATTAACTTTTATTTAAATTAAAATAACCCTTATTTTACATTCCAGTCCGAGTTCCCTCTCACTCCCCAATACTACTGCACCCCCCACCCATCCTCTCCTCAGAGAGGGTCCTCCCATGAGAGAGCATCAAAGTCTGTCACATCATTTGGGGCAGGACCTAGACCCCCCCCCCCGCCTGCCACTGTATCTAGGCTGAGGGAATATTCCTCCATAGGGAATGGAATATCAAAAACTAATTCATGCACTAGGGATTAATATTGGTTTTACTGCCAGTCAGGGGCCATATAGTTGCCCAAGCACCCCAAAATGGTACTCACATAGAGAGTCAGTTTTATTTAACAGTGTGGCCCGGGTACTGTGCCCAAGCATTTGGGAAGCATAAATTGAACTGCACAGGAGGACGAGAATAGAAAGTTTAGTGTAAGAAGGGACAGTGGATTTTCTACAACCAGCAGGTCACAGAAGGAATCAAAAGGAAATCAGATCAGTGAGGAGGGAACCAGTAAGAGAGGGGGAGGGAGAGGAGGAGGGTTGGAAGGTGAACCATCAAAACATAATACATACTGATATGACATTTCAAATAATTGAAAAAAATAGATTTCCATTTTTTATTTAGAAACAACCATTTTACATATCAATCCCCCTTTCCCTCTCCCTCCCATCCTCCCATGCCCTCTACTAATCCCCCAACCCACCCCCAACCCACTCCCCAAGGATAGTGAGACCTTCCATACGGGATCAGCAAAGTCTGACACAGCATTTGGGGAAAGGCCTAGGCCCTCCTCCGTGTATCTGGGCTGCAATAGTATCCCTCCATAGGGAATGGTCTCCCAATGTCCATTTGTGCTCTAGGGATAAATACTGGCTCCACTGTTAGAGGTCCCATAGACTGCCCAGGCCTCCTGACTGGCACCCACATTCAGAGGGCTTGGTTCAGTCCAATGCTGGTTCCCCAGCTTTAAGACTGAGGTCCCTGTGCCCTCGTTAGGTCAGGTCAGCTGGTTCTGTAGGTTTCTCCAGCACGGTCTTCACTGCTTTGCTAATCCCTCCTCCCTCTCTTCCAGTGGATTCCAGGAGTATGGATCAGTGCTTAGAACCACAGGTTCTGCTTCTGCTTCCATCGGCCACCAGAGGAAGGCTGTTCAGGGTGCCTGGCTGTGGTGGCCATACATTTAATCCAAACACTTGGGAACCAGAGATTTCCAGCACAGCCTGCTCTGCATAACCAGCTCCAGGAGAGCCAGGGCTCTACAGAAAACCTGTGTCAAGTCAGCAACAATAATATTTAAACCCACAAACATAAGAAAAAGATAGCAGATGAAATAAATTTAAGGTGAGATAGAAACTGAACATTGCAGAAGAAAGTAGGTGTGTCTCAAGGGAGGAGTATGTGCTTAGAATCCCGGAGGCCCTGCCATCATTCCCTGGCTCCAAAAGTAAGGGGAAATAAACGATTGTTACTGAACTCTCTTTCTCTTCAATGACAGGGTGAAACAGGCACAAAGATAGAGATATTTGGCAAGTTCCTGAAGGACAAGACCATCACCCTCGAGTCCAGCCCAGTGACTCCATGGGCAATGTCAAGACCAAGACCCAAGACAAGGAAGGCATCTCACCTGACCACCAGTGGCTGGGATTTACTGACAGCAGACAGAGGATGAATAAATCCTGACCAAGAGCAATGGCCAGAAAGATTCCCACCCTGAACCTGGTACTGCACCTGTATGGTAGCATCACAGAGCCATCCCTTTGCCAGTCTGTACTTGTCTGTGACCTCCATGTATGTGCTCTGAATGTACACATAAGAAAAATGGAATTTATTATTACATATGTATAATTTAAAGAAAAATGTGTAAATAAATAACTGTAATTTAAAGATGTAATGTAAAGTACACACAACAACAACAAAAAAAAAACAACCAGAAAAAGTAGTGCACAAGTGATTTGGTTTTTTTTTTCTTTCAGATTTTTTTATTTGAATTAGAAACAAGATTGTTTTACATGACGATCCCAGTTCCCACTCCCTCCCCTCCTCCTCGACCACCCGCCTCAACTAATATCCTACCTGTCCCATATCCTTTCTGCTCCCGCTGGATGGTGAGGCCTTCCATAGGGGGTCATCAGAGTCTATCATAGTCTTTGGGATAGGGCCGAGGCACACCCCCATGTGTCTTGGCTCAGGGAGTATCCCTCTATGTGGAATGGACTCCCAAAGTCCACACCTATGCTAGGGATAAGTACTGAACTACTACAGGAGGTCCCGTAGATTTCCAAGGTTTCCTCACAGAAACCCGTGTTCCTGGGATCTGGATCAGTCCCAAGCTGGTATCCCAGCTATCAGTCTGGGGAGCAAGAGTTGCCTGAAGTTCAGGTCAGCTGTTTCTGTGGGTTTCACCAGCCTGGTCTAGACCCCTTTGCTCTTCACTTGTCCTTCTCTGCATCTGGATGGTTTTGTTTTTTAAAGACGTAGTTATTATTATGTAGAGTTTTGTCTGCATGTATGCCTGCTCTCCAGCAGAGGGCGCCAGATTTCATTATGGACGGTTGTGAACCACCATGTGGTTCCTGGCAAATGAACTCAGGACCTCTGGAAGAGCAGCCAGTGCTCTTAACCTCTGAGCCATCTCTGCAGTCCCTAGTGCACACTTGTAAGCCAGCAATGAGACTCTGAGGAAGCACACTACACATTTCATTCCATGCAGAGGAACACAGCCAGATCCTTCACTGAAACCTTCAAACATTTTGAATACGAAGAATATTTCATATAAAAAATGTGAAAAGGAATAAAGCAAGCCACCTGAGAGTTTGTGTTTCTTATGTGTAATGTTCATTCATGTCTGGTACCACCTGGTCCTGACAAAGATGAGGACAGATGAGACAGACACTGATGGGATTTTGGAAATGACATCCATTAAATACTGATGGAGTCTACTGCATGACCCAGCCACAGCCTTGGGGAAGTCACAGCCTGGTTCCTGAGGAGGGCAGTTCCCCTTCCTGTGGGGCTGCTGAAGCACAACCATGTCATTTGGAGTGCCCTGCTTCAAGAGGCCACACCCTATGTCTCCGGCCCCTTCAGACAGACTCTGTAGCTCTGCGGATCAGCACAGTTGCAGCCTCCAGGAGGAGACGCCATGACCGTCTCCTTCACAGTCCTGCTCTGTCTGGGTGAGATGTGGAGATGGGGAGGGATGCTGTGCTCTGGGATTGATGCTGCCCCACAGCCCAGCACGGGTCAGTTAGGAAACCCCAGGGTCTCAGGAGGTTCTGCAGAGGGGAGGACCTTCTCAAGCTTCAGGGACAAACCTCTCACAGGGAACTCTCTTCCAGGGCTGATTCTGGGCCATGGGACACCAGTGCTGGCAGGTGAGTGAGTGTCTGCAGATGTCCTGACATCACTTCTCATCATTCCTGGAGCCATGCTGGGCTGTGAGGATGGAAACAAACTCAAGCTCGCTGCCCCTGGGAATGGCTGAGGGTTGGGGTTGGGGAGCTGCAATCTGAGATGACTGTCCTGGATCTTAGCTGATCTTTTCCTTGCAGGAAACTTCCCTAAACCTATCCTCAAAGCACAGCCAGACACTGTGGTCCCAGAGCAGACTACAGTGACCTTCTTGTGTGAAGGGACCACGGGAGCCCAAGAATACCGTCTGTATAGAAATCGACAATATTTAAGGCACATAGACAGACTACCAAATCCTAATAACAAGGCTGAATTCTCAATCTCAGAAGTAGACCCTCACAAAACAGGCGAATATACCTGTCAATATAGGACCCGTGGTGGATGGTCAGAGTACAGTGACTCACTGGAGCTGGTGGTGACAGGTGAGAGGACTCACAGAGTCCACAGCCTCAGGTTTGTCTGTCAAGAAGTGTTCTGTCCACAGGGATGACTCCCCACACAACCCTGGAGGGTAAGAGGGCCTTTGAGGACATTTAACTGATTCTTCTTCTCTCCTAGGGACCTACAGTAAACCCAGCCTGTCAGCCCATCCCAGCCCTGTGGTGACTGAAGGAGGGAATGTCACTCTACAGTGTGTCTCAAGGCAACAAAGTTGCAAGTTCTTTCTGATTAACGAAGGACCACAGAAGGTCTTCTGGACACGGCAATCAAAGTACAACTACTCTACTCGGCGGTACCAGGCCCAACTCCTTGTGGATGCTCTGACATCTAGCCAAAGGTGGACATTCAGATGCTACAGCTTTGAGAGTAACAGACCACTGGTGTGGTCAGAACCTAGTGACCCCCTGGAGCTCCTGTTCTCAGGTGAGAAACCCCAGTCTTTCCCTAGAATGCTGCTGAATTGACACAGGTGCTGAGGGAGGTCTTGGTGTGTGAGGTGTGAGGAGCCAGGGCTGCTAAGCCCATTGACACAGGCAGTGGGAGACAGAGGGACACAAGATACAGAATCCAAGGGAGAGACTGACAGCAAAGCTTAGGAGGTCCAAGACAGACAGGAATCTTCATGGAGCCCCCTGCTACTGTGGTTCAGCGTAATAGAATCCACCAAAGCTCCAGTAATTCCACAGAAGAGAGAGAGAAAGAGTTGCAGGAGCCAGAGTACTCAGGACACCAGGAGAACACAGGCCACAGGATCAACTCAGCAGGGATCACTAGGGCTCACAGAAACTGAAGCAGCAACCAAGGTGCATGCATGGGTCTTCCCTAAGCCCTCTGCACATAGGCTGTGCTGGTTTACCTTGGGGAATTTTTAATTTTTGTTTTTTAGTGGTTCACTGTGTAACCCTGTCTATCCTGGCTGTCACTCTGTAGACCAGGCTGCCTTGAATTCACAGACATCTGCCTGCATTTGCCCCCTGAGTATTGGAATTAAGGTGTACACCACCACTGGCTGAGTAGCTTGTGATGTTTGTTAGACATAACAATAGGAGTCTGGAAGTCTCTGACTCTTTTGTCTGCACATGGGATCTCTTTCCTCCTACTGGTTGCCTTCTCCAAACTTTATAGGAGGGTGTTTGCCTAGTCTTACTGCATGTTGCTTTGTTGTGTTCCATTGACGTCACTAGGAACCCTGCTCTGTTCTAAAGGGAAACAGAGCAGCAGTGGATCTGGGGGAGAGGGGAGGTGAGGGGAATCTGGCAGAGTGTATTGTTTGACAAAAAATAAATTAATTAGAAAAAAGAGTGCCTTCCACAAGTGTGACTATGCTCTGCCACTTTCTGACAGACCCACCCCCTTCTCTCCTGTTTCCTTGCAGGGACCCTCCACAAACCCACCATCAAGGCTGACCCAGACCCTGTAGTGACCTTAGGAAGCCCCATGAACATCTCTTGTCAGGGGACCCTGGATGCAGAAATGTGTTTTCTGCATAAAGAGGGAAGCCAACAAACCTGGGGTACACAGACCCCAAAGGAGCCTGGGAAAAAGTCCACGTTCTCCATTCCTTCTGTGTCAGAGGACAGTGGGGGGCAATATCGCTGTTACTGTTACAGCTCAGCTGGCTGGTCAGAGCCCAGTGACACCCTGGAACTGGTGGTGACAGGTGAGGAGAGAGAGAGGGTCTCAGCCTCCGGCTCTGCTCTCAGAAGTATTCCTCCCAAAGCCTAGCCCTGACAGCATTGTGACTGTGTAATCATATGTAACAGGTTGCCTCCTTCTGTCCTAGGAATCTCTGACAGTAAACTCAGTCTATCAGCTCGGCCCAGCCCTGTGGTGACCTCAGGAGGGAACATGACTCTCCAGTGTGTCTCATGGGTGTCCTATGACAAGTTCATTCTCACCAAGGAAGATCAGAAGTTCTCCAGCTCCCTGAACTCACAGTATATAAACAGTACTATGCAGTACCAAGCCTTATTCTCTATAGATCATGTAACAGCAGACCACACAGGGACATTCCGATGCTATGGTTACTACAACCAAACCCCACAGCTGTGGTCAGCACCCAGTGAGCCCCTGGAAATACACATCTCAGGTGAGTCAGCCCCATCACTAGCCAATCTTTTTTGACACCACAACCACTGGGTAATTGCAGGTAAAGAGTGAAAAAGAAAGATCCTGATTGCTGAGCCAGAGCCCCACTACTGGGGAGAAGCAGTGACATGTGCAGGGCATGATGGGAAGGAATAGGTGTTTGGTAAAAACCATCTCCTCAATCACTAGGCTGTCACCTTCCCTCCAGGTCTGTCCAAGAAGCCCTCTCTGCTGAGTCACCAAGGCCATATCCTGGACCCTGGAGAGAGCCTCACCCTGCAGTGTTGCTCTGACATCAACTATGACAGATTTGCTCTGTACAAGGTGGGGGAAGACATCTTCACCAAGCAGTATGGCCAGAGGACCCAGGATGGGCTCCTGTTGGCCACCTTCACCCTGGGCTATGTGAGCAGCTCTACTGGAGGCCAATACAGATGCTATGGTGCACACAACCTCTCCTCTGAGTGGTCAGCCTCCAGTGATCCCCTGGACATCATGATCACAGGTGAGGAACAAATGAGATTCTATGTAGTATCTAATCTCAGCATGAGCTCTCATGGGGGACCTAAGAGCTGAAGGCTGGGATGAGGGACAGGGATCTTTTGGGGGAACAGATGGAGAGACAGGGAGCAAGAGAGAGACAGTAAGGCAGAGATAAGACAGAGTCACAAGTGCCCAGAGCAAACCCTCGTGAAGTCTCAGCTCAGAGCATTGAACTAAGCCTCTCATTATCTCTGTTCCTTTTAGGACAGCTTCCTGACAGTCCTTCCCTCTCAGTGAAGCCAAACTCCACAGTGCAGTTTGGAGACAACGTGACCCTGCTGTGTCAGTCAACATACACGACAGACACTTTCATTCTGTCCAAGGAGGGAGCAGCACACCAACCCCAGCGAATGAAATCCAAGTTCCAAGATGGGGAGTTCCAGGCAGAATTCTCCATGACTGCTGTGACCTCTGCCCTTTCAGGCACCTACAGGTGCTACAGGTCTCAAGACTCATCTCCCTACCTGTTGTCACATGCCAGTGTCGCTGTGGAGCTCTCTGTCTCAGGTGAGGTGACCCTGAACTCTCAGGGTGACTTGCAATCCAAACACTAGAAGAGCCCTTGACTTGGATGGGATTAAAGGGACAACAAGAAGGGTGAGTCAGAAGGCTCTTTCCCTGACAGAGAAGTGGATGACAGCAGGGTCCCTTAAGTAATGTCCACTCCATCCTCTATTGCAATCTAGGTTTGGGTAGACAGCATGAGGGTCTTGGGGAGGTTACAGGGCAGATGTAGGACAGACAGCAGAGGCAGGTCCCTGAGTTAGCATCTAATCTTCACTTCCTCCTGTTCTATTTCCTAGAACCCATTGTACCCTCCAGCCCACCACCCTCATGTCCCTTGCAAACAGCGGGTAGGTATCAGGAAACTCAGAGGAGGGAGTAGTGTACATCCCCAGGCTGCCTCACCTGAGCCCAACAAAGTCCTCATTTCTCTGTCACTTAGATTATGACTGTGAGAGGCAACCAGAGACCTCAACAGAGACCCAAGAAGCCCAGGACTTAGAGTTTTGGTTACAGAAGATGGTGTAAAGAGAGAGATCTTTTTACTCAGTCTGGAGAATGGGGCAGGTGGGTTATTTGCATAGCAGGGATCCCAGACACTCACCCCCCCATCTGCCTCTAAGATCCTGAGAACACACCTATCTCCTCATTGAGTCAGGCCCCAGAAGTATATGTAATCATCCTATTGGATGTGGTACCCAGATGGGCAATAGCTAGTTATGGGCTGGATACAGCTGCTTCTGGAGATGCTGACTTGGACAGGTCCTTCCTATTCTGGGCTGGCTGCTGGTTCTCTGAGTATAAAGTGAGAGACCTGGCCCACATGTGTAAATTTCTTTCAGTTTTGGCCTTTAATGGCACCTCTACTAACAGAGGAGGCCTGCAGAACATGAGTCTGCAGTGGGTCTGCCCCACCATGGCGGTGACATGGACAAGGGTGTTGCACAGGACCATGGCCGGGTTTTCCTGCTCCTTCCCTCCAGCTCATGAGGCTTGTGAAGCCCATGGACTCAGGGTAGGTGATCCAGATACTTATGCACTAAAGCAGTATTTCAAGATTCTCCTTCTACAGCAATAATCTGATAGGTTTGGGTTATAAATGATGCACAGGGTCAGCCAGATGGATATTGACCCTCATGATGGTGGAAGACAGCAGAGATATTTCCAGGAATGCTCACTACAGACCACACAAATGGAACCCAGAATGTTTCAGGAAGCCCCAAAGAGCATCCTGAAGAGGCCACAGACACACATAGGCTACTAAGTAGAAGACTCCCCAGAGACAAGCTCTATTCATCACCCTCCATATATCAGTAGCTGATCCAGAAACAGGAGACAAGTATTCATTGAATCTGACTTTTGAAAATGCTAATTTTGAGTGTAAAAAGGGCCTTGGGCTCTTAATTATCAGGTCAGCACCAATGCATGAATGGATCCTTCACACAGCCACTGTTGAGTCTTTTGACTACAACATTGAAGCTTGGGTAAAAGTAATTTCCAAAGGTATAAGGAGACATCAGGATTCCAAATGATTTAATTGTGACAGAATAGGCCATCTGAAAAGAAATTGTAGACATAGCATTCCTAGAAAAAATGCTGATTCTAGGAAAGATCCAAAAAGAGGGCCCCAACATTCTGGACTATGTAGGAGATGCAGCAAGGCTGACATTGGACCAATGAATGTAGATCAACAGGAACAGATCAAGGCAATACTTTACCATCAGAAAACTCCTTGGGGGCCTCAAACAGGACCCATGTCTTTTTTTTTCAGCAAGGCTATGACTGTTTATTCCTCCCATACTGTACTATAATTAGGCATGCTTACTTTGTTTCAAAGACATCTACTGATTGTATGCAATTATTATCCTCGTTTAAATTCTTTTTTATTTAAATTAGAAACAATATTATTTTACATATGAATCCCAGTTCTCTCTCCCTCCTATCCTCCCATACTCCCCACCAACCATCCTCACCCTGTCTCACCCCCCATCCAATCCCCAGGAAGAGTGAGTCCTTCCATGGGGATCATCAATGTCTGTCACATCATTTGGAGCAGGGCCTGGGTACTCCCCTTTGTGTCTAGGCTGAGAGAGAATCCCTCTGTGTGGAATTGGCTTCAAAAGTCCATCCTTGCACTAGGGATAAATACTGATCCACTACCAGAGGCCCCACAGACCGCCCAGGCCTCTGAGCTGACACCCACACTGAGGAGAGGCCCCATGTCTTATGTGTTCCGATCATTTTAATTCACTGTGAAGGACCATCCTGTCCCTGGTCCTTGCTTTCAGTGTATCCATGGCCCCGTGTCTCCAGGGGAGGAGGTAACCTTACTTTGATAGGTCCAAATCCTGCTATACTCTCCTTTTTTTCAAAATAGATCCATATCCATAGCTCAACACTACCAGACATAATTTGTTTTGTGAACCTGAGCATAACAATAATCACATTAAGCAAAATAAAATCCAGTAATCTCAGTTAAAACCTATTGTTTATGAAGTCTTCAACATTTCCCTTCAGGCTAAAATAGAGGAATTGAGGCTGTGTGGGTTCAGCTTCCTTCTGTGAGGGGTCAGGTAAAAGTGTCTGCTGCTTGCCCTTGGTGTGCTCATCTGAACATAGAACATTTTGGGATAAGACCATAAGAGACTGCATCACTGACCCTTGAATATCCTAAAGAGATGGGGCACTTACAACACTCTCTCCTCACAGTATAGCCTGGTTTGTCTCTACAAAATTATTTGTGAAGGTGACAAATGTAAGGGAGTGTCACATATGTCAGTCTTGGATCTGTGCTTAATGACAGCCAGCCATGCTATCACGAGACTGTTAGCTGAAAGCCTACTGGCTTAGCATCTGCTCTCTTTCATGACTCTCTCTCTCTCTCTCTCTCTCTCTCTCTCTCTCTCTCTGTGTGTGTGTGTGTGTGTGTGTCTCTCTCTCTCTCTGTCTCTCTGAATCTCTCTCTCAAACACACACACACAGAGGGGGAGAGAGAGAGAGAGAGAGAGAGAGAGAGAGAGTGAGAGAGAGAGAGAGAGAACTTGACTATTCTTTTGAGAGCCAGGACTACAGACCCACCCCTTGGTCCTGAAATTCCCACATAATAGGTGAAAACAAGAGATGGAGGACAATCTACACCAGAAGCTTGAGCTCCTACCTGAACTGGCCATATGGAAATATCTTGTTCTGATGTGGAGATGAAAAGCAGGGAAAGATTTGCAACAAGACAGATGTTCTCAATCTTAGCAGAAACCATTTCTCATTTCAGAGAAACTATCAGGTAGTTTCTCCTCGGCCACCCCTAGGTGGTCCACAGGTATTCAGAACAGTTCAGGGGAATGCTCAGTTCAAAGAAGAGATGGGAGGTCTAGGTGTGACAAGGGAACACACACTCAGCAAAATCCCATTGAGGAAATCATCCTAGACTGAGGAACTCATCCTAGACTGAGGAAATCATCCTAGACTGAGGAAATCATCCTAGACTGAGGAAATCATCCTAGACTGAGGAAATCATCCTAGACTGAGGAAATCATCCTAGACTGAGCACCTGAATCAGCACAACCTCTGCAGAGCTGACCAGAGACAACAAACTGATAAGTTTCTGGGGCTGCTCAATGCCCTATATTGTCAAGTTATTCTACTCGGAATATACTGGTTATAGCAGTGTCCTCACAGTGGTGCTGAGGAACCTAAAAAGAACTCCTGGAAGGAACAGGGTTGTCTTAAACAGAAACAGACAAGGAGTAAAGTCAGGAGTAAGAAATGTAGTAGAGTTGTGAGGAGTAACTGGGACTAGAGAATGGAGGAGAAACCATAGCTGATTTTATATGTATATGTATGTATATATGTATGTATGTATGTATGTATGTATGTATGTCTGTATGTATGTATATATGTATGTATGTATATATGTATGTATATATGTATGTATGTATGTATATATTGTATGTATGTATGTATGTATATATTGTATGTTAAGAAAAACAATAAGACACGAAACCTGGCTATGCCATCAGAAAGTTTAATCCCAGATTTCCTGAGCTTACAGGATGAGAACAACGGGTGTTTCCAGTAATGAGAAAGAGGAATAAAAAGAAACACTCACATGTCTTAAGCGTGCACAATCCTCTTTTGTCCTCAGGATCACTTGAGATTATCATTCAGTCCTTGAACATTTGCAAATCCAAGACAGCTGAATAAAGGGACATCAAAGTCAGCACTGGAAACAGATTTATCCAGGGAATGCAGGAGCCCTGGGGGACATTTAGTTATCCTGGGGACAGTTAGGTTTCTTAAGGAAATTTTGATCACCCCTAACCTCTGTAACTTCTTTCTCCACAGCCACAGCCTCAGAGAACAAGGATTACACAGTGGAGAATCTCATCAGAATGGGGATTGCTGTCCTGGTCCTCATAGTCCTTGGAATTCTGGTCCTTGAGGCTTGGGGCAGCCAGAGTCAGACTCACCTTGCAGCTGAGAAGTAATCAGAAGAGAAATAATTACATCTGTCAAGGTTCCAGAGTCTCGGAAATAAATCTGATGACTCAACTTTCTGTAAGGTTTCCAGTTCTTACATTGAGGAGCTGGCATGACAGAATGTCCAGGAAGCAAGTGTGATTTGAGCACAGAGGAAGGTGTGAGTGTTGTTATGAGATCCTTCATCAGTAAATGAATTTGTATCCTTCTGCATACTGTGGCCATTTGCATGTGAACCAATTCTTTTATGATTCTACAAATGAGGAAAAATGCTATCCCATTTGTCTGGCCTGGGCCCCAATTTCTGTACATTTTTCTTTCTCTCCCTCTCATCCATCATTTTCCATCTTTTAAATTGCCACATTCTCTATAACAGGAGCATCTGTCCGTTGGTCTAGAAACAAACATGTTCCATCAATAACAAAAATAATGACTAAAGCCAGAGCCCAGAGTTAAAGTCAATCTGACTATGATGTCCCAAAACTTTCTCTATGTACATCTAATCATTCAGTCTTGAACACATGTATTCTTCATGGAGTCTCTCTTGAAATACAAAACCAGTGCTATCACACTGATGGAATAAGAACTATCTGTCAAGGGAGTGTGGACCCAAATTTAAAAGTGCTTTCTTAGCATAAAGTCCTGATTTATGGCACTTTCTGACCACTCTGTATAACCCCATCAAACGCACCTTTACAATAGGTAACATTACAGGGGTGAGGTGGGCAGTGTTGCATGAAATTAATGTGTTTATCATTTCACTCTCCACTGCCTAATTTTCATATATGCAAAGGAAGTTGACATGCTGACCAAAAATCTCAGAATCACCTTCCTAGGATGATTATCATACAATGATTCATAGTTTCTGCATAGACAGTCATATTATCTTATAACGATATGTTACTTATTTCATTCTATCTCACTTTTTGCCTATACTTGAAATGCTCTTTAACTCTGCATCTGTTTACATTAGCGTTCAAGTACAAAGTAGAAGATGAGTGATGAGAGAAGGGTCTGTTGTTACCTTCTTCAGAATTTAATGCAAAATTTCTGCTTTCTCACCATTCAATAGGAGGCTAACTTCGGTGTTTTGGTAAATGAAATTATTGCGACTCTGGTGATCCTCTCTTCCTAATTTCCTATAGTGTCCATGATGAATGTCTTTGGGACATGAACAAGAAAAATTCTCTCCATTATGTGTGTTTTTACTTGTAACCTTCTTTTTCATCATCAGTGCCACATGGTTTGAATGTTGAATTTACATGACTGGATAAATTCTATGTTTTAAGGAGGTGTTCTTTCATTTTGTAATATATTCTCATGGCTCACAGCAGGCTATGAACTGAAGAATGATATTCTCCAACATTAGCAGCATGAGAATTTGCTCCCCTGAGCTTAAGTGCTGTGAGTATATTAAGGCTGGATCTGTAGTGTCATATCAGGGACTGTAGTCCAGATAAAAAAAAATCAGGGGTAAAAACACATTGAGTTTGTCTGGGAGCAGAGAGGACGTTAGCAGGAGCTTCCAGTGACAGAAATGAGGAAGTCAGAGGTAGAAGAAAATTACCAGAAACAAAACACAAGCCCAGGCAAGGAGGGAGGTCAGAATCCCAACATCACCATAGGCTTATATAATTGTTTCTAAGCTTCTCTGTCACTATCTGTGATAGCCATGGTTGATAATCCAATCAATCTCAAGAGAAAAGAGGTTTACCCAGTTTCTCCATCGTTCCACTTTAATTCTGATACTAACCTCAAACATTCCTAACCTGACCTGTTTATGCCACTGTCCCTGGGACATTGCACAGCCCAAGTGCAGTGAAGACTCAAAAATTTCTCTACAATCTTGATCCATTCATGATCTCCAGCACTCGAAGCCACTATCCACAATACATCCATTTCTCTATATACTAAGTCCCATTTCTACCATCCGACTCTGGTTCTTATGTGGACACAAAGGGGAAAGGAAGAAGTCTTTTTGGGTTTTTCACCTCAAAGCTCTTTGACAAAAGCGTCTTAGTCTAAGTTTAAGTTATTTTCAAGGTTTGTTTTGTCTTTGATGCACTCTGAAACCTGTGGACACATCTCCCAACATTAAGATTAATAGAATTTAAACTAGCTGGGCGACTGGGACTCAATTGTTTTTCTTAATCGTTAATCAAAGCCCCAGTCTATTTGGCCCCTCAATAGGAACTCGTGTGTTCTAACTGTGTTACACTTCCTTCTTTTATTTTTCATCACCAAAACTCTAAACTAGCATCATCATCATTATCATCATCATCATCAGTTATGCATTACAGCTTAGGAAGAAATCATCTTCATAGTAATCCACAGGTAAAAATGCCTGTTAGAAGGGGATATTTCCATGAGAGAAACTCACCACATCTGAGGCAGTAGAGATCTCGCCACACCCAATAACACCATGTCAGATACCAGAGAAAATTGATCGCAGCACAGCAGAAGCAAAGGACATCTTGGAGTCTGTGGTTTCAGGGCCATGAATCTCCAAAAGTCACCTGTCAGAGATTTGTCACCTGGTTGGTTGACACCTTGAACTTCAATTGAAACCAGCTGATTCTCTGACAGGGCTACCAGCCATGGATCTGTTCATTTCATCAGGGTCATCATTATTTAAAGAAATATTTGTGCTTCCTCATCTGATGCCAGAATCTCCAGAACCTAACTGATTCCTTATCATACCCATGGTTGCTCCTACATTACCCATATTTTTGGATGAAGATCACAGGGTCTGCAGGAAATAGTCCCCTTGATGTCCTGGCTCTAGAAGAGCTTCTGTTTTCTTTCTTCAGCCAGGACAGAAGTGTCTTGTCACTGTTGTGAGATACAGTGGGTGGTGACATTCACTCTGGAGGTCACAGCAAAGCTGGATGGGCTTGATGTGTTGGGTTCCCTGTAGTGAACTCCTAAGAAGAAAGGAGACGGTGTGTTAAATGGGCACTCACCTTATACATTGGCAACCATGATGGGGCTGTGAATGTGGACAATCCTGAGACAAGACCACTTTCCTAAAGGCAGATGCTGGGAGTGGGAACCTTGGGTGTTCTGTACATGGCCCCACATGATCACAGAATATCTGCAAACACAACAGCTACCAATGGTCTCATGGTCACAGATGTGGTTCCCTGCATGGTGCCATTCAGTAATTGGAATGGACATTCAGCACTGTGGTTCCAGTAGGGTCTATCTGCACCGCAGATCTGGCCTTACATATTTACAGATATGATAATCCTGGGATTCTCTTTTTCTCTCACAAATGACTGTCACTTGACCAGGGACACAAGGAGCTTGGCTCATTCTGGAGGATAGTTTTGGGGAGGGTCCCTACCTGCGTTCACTGAGGGAACTGCCAGACATCGCTAGGATCATCCCATACTGGCTATGCACCATAGATAACGGGCCAGAGTGACTCCTTGTCACCAGTTAGAAAAGAGAAAATTGAAACAGCTAGAAACCCATCGATTCATCAATACAGGGGTCCAGGAGTGTAGAAAAAGTCCCAGAGGAGAATGCCCCTGTGATAGGTTTTCCCTTTACATCAAGGTAGTTTTCCATTTTGTGTAGAGCCTCCTAGAAACACAGAGTTTTCTGATGCCCTAGCGCTAAACTATGGGTTGATTTATCTCAGAGTCAACAAAGCCACCTCCTGCCTTCACAACTCACACAGAGAAGATTGTGAACATAAAAGTCCTGGCAGCTCCTCCAAGGGACAACAATGCTTGGACGTATGGACAGGCACCCAGGATGCAGCTGATGGAGGACACGGCTCCTTGTCATGTGGCTGTCATTAAGGCAGCCCCCACACAGGTATTTCACTCCATAAACACCTGGTTCTCATTTCTTAAGCGTTCTCTGACTAGGGCAGGCTCCAGACACTCTATTCACTTCCTACAGAAATGTCATTTCTCTCAAGCAGCACAAGATACATAAAATGAGTAATGATTAGGTGATAGGCATAAGCAAGACAATTGTATCACCGGAAGGAGCCTACAGGAAGAAGACAGGAAATGTTCCAATACCAGCATTACAAGTATTAGAAGAAGTATTACAAGACACAGAAAAGAGTTGTGAAATTCTCTCTTCTGGGAATGACACAGCTATTACCAACGTGACTTGTGTTGATATTACTTGCTCTGACGCTGCATAAAACTGTCAACAACCAGTCATAAATGGGGAGAACTCTAGTCATCCCTGCCATCCCTGCTGAACTATTGGCTACTATAAGATCAGGGGAAGTTCATAATTTTTGTCTTCAACTGTGTACCCATTGGTAAATGCACTATACCTCCATGGGGTTCCTAATCCTTTCATCACCCAGATGGCTCAGAGGGTCACAGAACATAACAAAAAGACAAGAATATGAATATTAATTCTTAGAGAAGAATAGGATTAAAAGGTGTAGGAGAGAAACAGATGAAGGTGGAGAGGAGAGGAGTTAGAAAGCATTATTTATGCCTGGGGGTGATGGCGCACGCCTTTAATCCCAGCACTCGAGAGGCCGAGGCAGGCAGATCTCTGTGAGTTCGAGACCAGCCTGATCTGCAAGACCCAGTTCCAGGATAGATTCCAATACCACAGAGAAACATGTCTTGAAAAAAAAACCAAAAAAGCATTATATACAAGCCTGATATTATAAAAAAGCAAATGTAATTGAGAAAATTAATGAGATATTATAGAGAGAGATCAGTACTTAAGAGCACTGGCATCTGTTACCTAGTCCCTCAGTTTGTTTCCATGCATTTAATGAAAACATCTGTTATATTCAAGGAGACTGAAAACTTTCCCAGGTCCTCACAGATGGAGTTAATAATGTTCTGCTGTCAGTTTAAGTCCCATAACCTGCTGTGCATTCAGTCTGTTTACCATGCCTTTAAGAAAACAAAGCAGCAACCAATTTTACTAGCCTTGTGTTTTCTATAAAATCAGCGTTTTGTTGTTGTTGTTATTTTGGTTTTTTTAGACAGGGTTTCTCTGTGTAACAACCCTGGCTGTCCTGGCACTCGCTCTGTAGACTCTCTGGTCTAGAACTCAGAGAGAACCACCTGCTTTTGCCTCCCGAAGTGCTGGGTTAAAGGTGTGCACCACCAATGCCCAGCTGAAAATCAGCTTTTAAAACTTACAATATGAATAAACATAAAATCAATTTGTTTCCATTTATTTCAGCCTTGATTAAGGAAGAGTCTGAGTCTTCTTTTGGAACCCATGTTGAAATAATTTGAAGGCGTGGTGATGTACATAGGTGATGTCTTTGAGGATTCTCTATTCTGTTACACTTTGTACAGCTCTGTGTTTATGCTGCTACTGTTGTATGTTGATTGTAGTAACGCTATAGTCAGAATGAGTTACATGGTGTATCACCTGCCATTTTCTTTTACAATATTGTTTTGTCTATTCTATGCTCTTTATATTCCCATATATAATAAAATTTCTAATCGGTTTGCCCAGTTTATCAAAATATGGAATACAAAGTTGATTGGAATTGAATTTAAATGTATAAATCAAACAGAAAAGAGTAGACATTTTGAGTTCTGTAGTTTATGATGTGATACCTTTTTATATTCATTTAAGTTTTATTAATATTTTTTGAAAAAATATTTTGTGATTTTTCAGAGACAATGTCATGTCTTTTACTAAATTTTTTTCCTTAGGATTTCATACTTTATGATGCTGTTACAATTTTGAAAGCTTCAGTTTTCCTATAACTTAGACATGCAATTGATTTTTGTTTATTGATTAAGTGACTGTGTGAATTTTATTAGGTGTAGGCTATTCCATATTTTACTCATTTTCCACATGTAAAATTATGCTGCCTAAAATAAATAAAAACAGATTAAATTAAAAAATCTATGCTAGCTGGGCGTTGGTTGTGCAAGCCTTTAGTCCCAGCACTCAGAAAGCAGAGGCAGGAGGATCTCTATTTGAGGCCAGCCTGGTCTACCAAGGGAGTGCCAGCATAGGCTCCAGAGCTACACAGAGAAACCCTGCCACAAAAACCAAATAAATAAATAAATACGTATGCTAGTGCATGATTTTAATTTAAATTAGGTACTGTAGCATTTCCCTAACACAGAGTAATGTATGAGTGTGTGTTCTGTACTAAGTAATTTCCAAAACCAACAGGCAAGTCAAAAGGATCTTAAAAAACAAATATCCACCATAAATGTCCAACTCACCACACAGATGTCACTTGACAAGCATATCCTTGATTGCTTTGGGTCAGATGGATGAAGTGACTGACTGCCGTATAAAACTCTGACAATATCTCTGTAGAGTGTCCCTCATTCTTTCTCCCATGTGATTCTTTCTGTGCTCTTTAATTAACACAAAGGCAAAACATTTCTTAGGAACCACCAATAAGATACCATGGAGCCATAGCTAGACACGCAACAGACACTACAATCAAGTCAGAAGCTGTGAATTACAGGCAGACAGAAGAAGAGGAAGAGAAGTGGAGGTCTCAAATTTAGGCTCTATCTTGTTCACAATCAATCCAAGGAAAGGGGATTCTTTCTATAAGTCAACACTTATATATTATGATATTTCTGAGGCTACCTTAAATGTGTTTCACCAATGAATCAATTAAGTTCCCTGCATCCACATTAAACAATAGCATATTATCTGATATATCCTCGTTTGATGACTGTTGTATGACTTCTTTACTCTTATTTTACAATCATCAGGAAAGAACTATAGTAAATGGAGTGACAGACAGGGAAGCCAGGGGCCTTGGGACTGGAGAGATGTATCCATGGTGAAAAGCACACATGCTCTTCCAGAGTTCAATTCTCCACACCTAGATCAGGTGGATCACTGTTTTCTGTAACTCCAGCTCTAGGGGTAGCTGATGTCTCTGGCCTCAGCTCTTGCTGTGATTCTCCTCAGCAGAACACGAACTGCATAGGTTTTTTTTAACACGTTTGCCTTTTCAGAGGGTGGTCACAGGGTTGCAAACTCCCTGCCCATATTATCTGTGTATCTGTCCATAACACAGGCCTCGAATGATAACCTCTGAGCACTCATTGACACCATAATCCCTGGAAGCATCCAAAGTTTTATAGAATCACGAGTGAAGCATGTTGCCTAGGTAACCAGGTCCTCATCTAGCTGCAGTAAGGACAGCTCAGCTTCATGGAGAATGAAGAAGAAGGGGTGTGGGTAAATGGAAATAGATGCTAATACAACACAGTGGTGGATCTGAGGTCAGACCATGATAAGATCTTAATCAAGAAAGCCTAACACAGAGCTCTGTGAAGATTTGTTCAGCCTCATACTCTTCCAGCCAAAGATCAATCTATTTATCTAATGCCTTGGGGAGTTGAAAGTCTTGTGTAGCTTAGAGTTAGGTTATTATGGTCAATTGATTGACTTAATATAATAATTCAATGAAAACTAGTTGAAGGGAAACTGGAGTGTTAGCAGTGATACAGAGTTAATATCAGCTGGAAAAATGAAATTCATCATTTTCATTCCTAAGCTGACAATCTCCAAGATTGATACTGTTGACATCTTACTCCACTGGAATGAGGTTCCTCCCCTAATGCCTTCATCATGGGGCTTCTTGAAATCCAAAGGCACAACGTCCCCTCTAATTCTCTAAAAAATTTCATCCAATATTGCTCATCGGTTGTCCTTGTCCCTTTTACATGCACTCCCATGTAAGATATTACCATCTCTTGAGTTTATTTTTGTTTATGAAAAATTAGTAATAGAAAACTCTGATTCAAAAGATTCATTCATGAAATTTCACCTTCACATGGTAAACCAATGACATAAAGATAATCTCAATATTTCATTGTGAGACCCAGGAGTCAGAACAGCTCAGCTGTTCCAGCAAAGAGGTCAACCCTCACTGAACCCTCATGGAGATATGCATGTGTGTGTGTGTGTGGAGATCTTTCCTTATACCTAAGGTATAGCACCAACTTGACTCCTGCCTCCCACGTAACAATTAATTCCCAAAGAGAGTGAGCCTGTAATCATTGTTCAGGATGGACAGATCAATGCCTACAACTCAGCTGCCCTGATGCCTGGTCTGTGCTCTTGAAATATATATAGTAGGGAATTAGTGAATATCACAAAGGCCTTATGCAATTGCAAAGAAAAGCGCTGTCTTAGTTAAATTTGCATCATATTAACAATATACTAAGGACATATTGCATCTTCTGTTTTCTTGGGTGGCTAGCAAAACAATTTGTCTTGGTTACAAATGGATATCAGGGCCCACAATTGGGAGGAGGGCTTGATTTGTGACAGACACCTAGAACTTAGGAAAACCAATGCTGATAGCACAACTTGGTACCAACTCAGTGAGACATGCTGCCGTAACGTTTCTTTAAAATATTTAGTGTCGCCCAAATAAAAAAGTGAGATTTAGCTGAAAATATTCCTTAATTGAATCTCCCCTATTAAACAATGGCGAGAGAGCTTACAATGAGACATCATTATACCAAAGTCAAAATTAGAAAATTGTCAAGAATTTGCAAAGACCAGCTATGATGACTTGTCATGACTAATAATTTCACAGGATCTGGAATCGATTAAGAAATAAACAGATGAGAACTTCTATAAAGGATTATGTTACTGAGCTTTTAAAGATTAGTTTATTTCATATTTTGTATACTGGTCTTTACCTCAAGGTATGTCTATCCTGGTGTCTGTGGAGGACAAGGGTGGGCATCAGATTCACTGGAATTGTGCTCATGGGTAGTGTGGTACATTAACTGGGTACTGGAAACTGAAACAATATGCTCTGGAAGATCAGCAATTGCTGTCAACCACTGAGGCAACTTTTCAGCCCATTATCTGGTTTATGAACTGTGAAGACACACTGTAAGTGTTTGTAGCGACTCCCTGTGGCCTCCAGGTAAAAGGGAGGGTGTGAGGAAAACTGAGATAGTGAATATGATTAGACAATGTCCTAGGACCTGGCCTCTGATCTCATGACAGGCCATGTCCCAAAGCATTCTTTTGGCCACAGCCACACACTGTCATACCCTGAGTGGCATTCATGAACCTCTGTTGTCCACAGACTCAGGAAGTCACAGTCATACACTCCTTCGAGAAGGAAAATCAAGGTTTTGGATAAGAAAGCTAAACATTACCTTAGGACCCAAACCAGCTTCGTGGTGTTTTTCATCAGGATTATGAAGGTCTATATCAGTGTTTCCATCATGGAAGTGCTATCTCAGAAAGCAGTGATGCCTGTGGTGACAGGGGAGGGCACATTCAGTGTCCCATCACCGACCCTGCCCACAAGAGACATAAGGTCCTGTTCTCAGGAGTCCCCATCACAGTCCACGCTGGATGATGCTGCCTCCTTCCAGAACTCTACAGTACACTGAGCCTCTCAGCGTTCTCCAGTCAACCGGAGACCTGAGAATGGACCGGGACCCTGAAGAGCTATCACCATGAAGTCTTGGAAACTTCATTATGTCCAAGAGAGTAGAACACATGATGAGTGTTCTTGCACCCTGACAAATCATCGTAGGCCAACAAATGCTGACCCACATGGACCCGTGCAGATGCTCCACTTGCTGCAAGAATGAAACCACAGACAGGGTAAATGCCCAGTGACACACTACAGCTCCTAGTCACAGGTGAGGTCTTCCTAACCAAGGACAATTTAATTCAAGACCTGAAGTTCTTTCTAGTAACTGTATGAGAGCCACAGATAGAATGTGACTGAATGGATCTGAGTTCTCCTTTGTCACAGGGTGAGATAAGGGGAGACCTGCATCAGAGCATGGTAGAGGACAGATGAAGGGAAACGATGAACTCACTGACCATCTTCCCAAGAGGGTTATCAAGAATTCATCAGTGTTTGTCAAGAAATTATCTGTTCTAAGCTGTTTGAGAGACTGACAGTCCAATGTCTCTCTGGTGTACATAGAATGAGAAATTGAGATCCCTCTATCTCTGGACAAAAGTTTAGACTGTGGTCTCTCAGTATGACTTCTCCTTCACCTCTGTGAGCAACTGGGGGACACATGGCTCTCTCTCTCTCCCTCTCTTCCCAGTGAGATGATAAACATTCTGTGACAGAAGAAGAGGCCAGCAGGTCTATTTAGAAATCTAGACTTGACACAGGCAGCAAGGATGATTCCAGAAGGTGATTGCCATAATTAATTTGAACAACTTGAAGGAGAGAATTTGAGAAGAAGAGGGATTGGAGTGGTGAGGTGACAGGAGGCACACAAGTCCTCAGAGGCAGGCCATGGTGAGATTTCAGCTGAGACAAATGGAGGAAGCAATGTGAAAACCCTTCTTCTCAATCTAAGCAATAGCAATGGCTTTCCCCTCTAGTGAGATTGATGACTACCTTAAATGTCATCCTGGAGCCTTAGTCCAGTAGCTGATGGAAGCAGAAGCAAAGATTCACAGGTAAGCATTGAGTCAAACTCCTAGAATCCAGTTGTAGAGAGGGAGGAGTGATGAGCAAAGGGGTCAAGATCATGCTGGGGAAACCCACAGAAATAACTGACCTGAGCAAGTAGGAGCTCAGAGACCAAACAGACTGCTAGGGAACCAGCAGAAGACCCCCCTGAATATGGGTGTCAGTTGGGAGCTTGGGCAGGTTATAGGACCTCTGGCAGTGAACCAGTATTGATTTATTCCTAGTGTAAGAATGGGCTTTGAGAACTCATTCCCTATGAGATTTACTCTCTCAGCCTTGATACATGTGGAGTTCCTAGGTCCTGCCCCAAATGATGTGACAGACTTTGATGATCCCCAATGGGAGGCCTCACCCTCCCTAAGGCGTGGATGGGGTGGGATGGGGAGGGATGGGGAATTGGTGGGGGGATATTGGGGGACAGGAGGGGGAGAGAACTGGGATTTTTATGCAAAATAGTGTTGCTTTTAATTTGAATAAAAATGAACTTAAAATATACGGAACTGCATATTCTTGTGTGGGCATGTGTGATGGAAAGTGGGGTGTGAGCTTCATTCGCAGGGAATAAATAATGGGAACTGTGTCTCATCAAATTGAAGAAGAATAAGAATGTAATCAAATGTCAGCAATCAAGATCTGGACTACCTGGAAAAACGATAGAAAATCACTCGCTGCTCCAACAGCAAAACTCTATATACAGTGTGGCTGTACTGGGAGCCACGGAAACTCAGCCTACAGTAAATATCCAGCCGACTAGATTCTGCCCAATACTGAGGTGGACTCAAGACAGAGAACAATAATAACTTATTATTATTACATAAGAATAATTTAAAGAAATAAGGGTAAATAAATAAGTGTAATTTAAAGTTGTAATGTAAAGTATACATATCTAAAAGGAACAAATAGAAAAAGTAGTACACAAGTGATTTTGTTTTTTTATATTTTTTATTTAAATTAGAAACACATTTGTTTTCCATGTCAATTGCAGTTCCCTTTCCCTCCCCTCCACCCCTGCTCACCACTAAACCCCTGTCCCACCCCCTCTCTGCTTCCCAGGGAGGGTGAGGCCTTCCATGGGGATCTTTAAAGTCTGTCATATCATTTGTAGCAGGGACTAGGCCCTCCTCCGGTGTTTTTGTTTTTTAAATGTATTTATTAATATGCATAGTGATTTTCCTGCATGTACACCTGCACACCAGCAGAGGGCACCAGATCTCATTATAGACAGTAGTGAGCCACCATGTGGTTGCTGGGAATTGAACTCAGGAACTCTGGAAGAGCAGTCAGTGCTCTTAACCTCTGAGCCATCTACCAGGCCCTAGTGCACACTTGTCACCCAGCACTTGAGACTGTGAGGAAGTGGATTATACACTTTATTCCATGCAGATGTGCACAGCGAGACCCTGAACAGAAACCTTCCGACATTTTGAGTATGAAGAAACATTTCACATAAAAATGCAAAAGGGAATAAAGCAAGAACACATGAAAGTTTGTATTTCTTCCGTGTAATGTTCATTCATGTCTGCTACCACCTGGTCCTGACAAAGATGAGGACAGATGAGACAGACACTGATGGGATTTTGGAAATGACATCCATTAAATATTGATGGAGTCTACTGCATGACCTGGACAGAGCCTTGGGGAAGTCACAGCCTGGTTCCTGAAGAGGGCAGTTCCCCTTCCTGTGGGGCTGCTGAAGCACAACCATGTCATGGGGAGCGCCCTGCCTCCAGAGGCCACACCCTATGTCTCCGGCCCCTTCAGACAGACTCTGTAGCTCTGCCTATGAGCACAGTTGCAGCCTCCAGGAGGAGACGCCATGACCGTCACCTTCACAGCCCTGCTCTGTCTGGGTGAGATGTGGAGATGGGGACGGATGCTGTGCTCTGGGATTGATGCTGCCCCACAGCCCAGCACGGGTCAGTTAGGAAACCCCAGGGTCTCAGGAGGTTCTGCAGAGGGGAGGACCTTCTCAAGATTCAGGGACAAACCTCTCACAGGGAACTCTCTTCCAGGGCTGACTCTGGGCCATGGGACACCAGTGCTGGCAGGTGAGTGAGTGTCTGCAGATGTCCTGACATCACTGCTCAGCAATCCTGGAGCCATGCTGGGCAGTGATGATGGAAACCAACACATGTGTGCTGCCACTGGGGAGGGCTGAGGGTTGGGATCAGGGGCTGCAATCTGAGTGTGGATGTCCTGGGTCCTAGCTGATCTTTTCCTTGCAGGAACTCTCCCTGAGCCTATCCTCAGAGTACAGCCAGACTCTGTGGTGTCAGAGCAGACTACAGTGACCTTCTTATGTGAGGGGACCAAGGGAGCCCAAGAATACCGTCTGTATAAATTGGGATATTTCATGAACAAAGAAATTTCACCAAATCCTAACAACAAGGCTGAATTCTCAATAAAAAATTAGGCCTTTATGAAGCAGGGGAATATATGGGTCAATATTGGACCCGTAATGGATGGTCAGAGCATAGTGACTCCCTGGAGCTGGTGGTGACAGGTGAGAGAACTCACCGAGTCCCATCCTCATGTTTGTCTTCTTTCTACACAGGAATGGCTCTCCTCACATCCCTGGAGGATAATGCGGCCTTTGAGGGCATTAAACTTATTCCTTCTTCTCTCCTAGGGGCCTACAGTGAACCAGGCCTGTCAGCCAATCCCAGCCCTGTGGTGACTGAAGAAGGGAGTGTCAAACTGCAGTGTGTCTCAAGCCAACCACATTATAAGTTCATTCTGATTAAGGAAGGACCACAGAAGTTCCCCTGGATACTGGACTCAGAGTATGACCGATCTACTCAGCAGTACCAGGACCTGTTTTCTGTAGGTCCTGTGACCTCCAGCCAAAGGTGGACATTCAGATGCTACAGCTTTGACAGTAATAGACCACTGGTGTGGTCAAAACCTAGTGACCCCCTGGAGCTTCTGCTCTCAGGTGAGGATCCATGAACTTTCCCTACAATGGTGTGTTCTATATGTGAGGAGCCAGGGCTACTGAGCCCACTGTCACAAATTGGAGGAGACAAAGGGACACAAGATACAAAATTCAAGGGACACAGTGACATGAGAGTCTAGGAGATCCAGGAAAGAGAGCAATCTTCATGGGGCCCTCTGTTTCTGTTACTCTGGATCAGCTTAAATAAAATCCACCAGAGCTCAGGAAACTCCACAGAAAAGAGAGAGAGGCACCTTTATTGGTGTAACACACTGTATTAAATATGCAAGGTCTTATCGAGAGAGAGAGAGGAAGAGAGAGAGAGAGAGAGAGAGAGAGAGAGAGAGAGAGAGAGAGAGAGAGGATTGCAAGAGCCAGAGCACTCAGGACACCATGAGAACACAGCCCACAGGATGAACTCAGCAGGGATCATGAGGACTCACAGAGACTGAAGCAGCAACCAAGGCTCATGCTTGGGTCTTCCCTAAGCCCTCTGCACACAGGCTGTGCCGATTTACCCTGGGCTCTTTTCTATTTTTTTCTTTAGAGGCCCTGCCTGTCCTGAAACTCACTCTGTAGACCAAACTGTCATTGAACTCAAAGACATCTGCCTGCATTTGCCTCCTGAGTGTTGGGATTAAAGGCTTGCACACCACTGCCTGACTAGCTTGAGATTTTTGGTAGACTCATAACAATAGGAGTCTGGAAGTCTCTGATTCTTTTGCCTGCACAGGAGAGCTTTTCCCTCCTACTGTGTTGCTTTCTCCAGACTTATTAGGAGGGTGTTTGCCTAGTCTGACTGCATGCTGTTATGTCATGTTCCATTAATATCACTGAGAACCCTGCTCTGTTCTGAAGGAAAACAGAGGAGCCGTGGATCTGGGGGAGAGGGATGGTGAGTGGGATGCTGACAGAGTGTATTTTTGACAGAAGCATAAATTAAATAAAAAGTGTGTTCTGCAAGTGTGAGTATCCTGTGTCACTTTCATGTCGCGTCCACCCTTGACCAGCAAGAACGACACAACACCGAGGAATCTTCTTCAACACAGTTTAATCAGGAACTTTATTTACAGTGAATGGCGGCCCCGGGTAGAGGAAGACGGGGCCTGATATAGTCTACATCTACCAATCATCTAACCCTACGTGGTGTGCCAGGATTGGTTGTCTCCAAGCAGAATTAAGAGGATACATGACCTTTACCAAATTAGGAGTTGTTTACCACAGAGAGCACTCACTGTTGGGCTGGCGGAAGGCGGAAACCGGCGCCAACTTTTGGTACTTTGCAGCTCCCAACAGTTCCCCCTTTTTGTTTTAATATTATAGGAGTAGCAGTATCTATCTGTTGTCAGATTTCAGTCATCTCTGTCTTAGGTTCAACCCCAGTGTCCCTATCTTACCCGACAAAGAGTCACTGTGTCGCCCTCACAGGCTCATGTCTTAGGTTGAAGGGAACACTTGTGTGCTTATTCGCTCAGCAAGAGGGTAGGTGCCTGTCATTGAGCATGACTGATTCAGATACGCATCACTCAGTAAGGGCGAGACAGACATCTATTTGTCTGTCAGCATGGATAACCATGCTTGAGGGGATTGTCCTGCTTCCACAGCAGCAAAGGCCTGTACCAACATGGCAGCTTGGGATTTTTGTGACTTCCTGATCCTGCATAGGCACCACAGGCAAACAAAAATGGCTAACAACATCATGGAAAGCATAACTCCTACCCAGCCCATTCCTTAACTAAACTAAAGGCTTGCTTAAGGGTAGTTAAGAGGGTATTAACAGTGGGCAGGCTCAGGCGTGTAGCATTCACGACAACCATCTGTTGTGTTAGGGGTGTCTGTCAGGTTCTTGAACTGTTGACTCCAATTTCCCTGAAGGTAGGCACTCAGCTGCCAACTCAGGTTGCTGTTCTCCGTGAAATTGTTGGATATCCTGGAGGTGATACATCAAGAAGAAAAGGAATGAATGCATCCTATGGAAGTTAAGGTTACTAAATCATCCACCTGTTCCTGCAACAGGTCCACTCTTTGGTTCACAGTTAGAATGCCAGCTTTTAAGTGGTCATCAATAGATCTTAAGGTAGTTAATGTTGTAGCTGTTTTTTCCACAATGTCATTGACTGTCTCAGCTGATTGGACCTGAGCAGCCATGGCAATGGTGGCAGTCATAGCCACTGCTGCAGAAAGGGTAATGGCAGTAACCAATGCTGCAGTTATGCCAAAATCCCATTTGGTTCTGATGATTTCCGTAATGGGAAACGTTCCTGTATCCACTTTGACCGGAATAGGAACATACATAGGAATCCTCATCACTACTGCTGTATTAGCAGAACCATTCCAACATTGACTAGCAATGCAGGAGACGTCAGTCAAATTGCACGAGATCACTTCTTTGGTAGCATTAGAAGCATTAGAGAGCAGAAAGATAAAAGGAGCTTTTAAACATACTGGGCTAGCTGGAACAGTGAGATTATTCAAAGTTTTATGTATTGATAGATTCTTAAGAGAAGGTCCCTTCTCATCCCTAGCAGTCCCCCAGCAAGCCCTTAAAAGCAATCTCATTACCCAATTAACTCATGCCACCTGGCAATCCCAGATAGCAAGCTCATTACCCAATTAGCTCCTGCCACCCGGCGATCCCGGAGAGGTCACAGCTGGAGGAGGCACACCAGATCCACTAAGGGCTTCCAAATAAGGCTTGTTTACAGCTAAGCTCCGTCTCCCTGACATCCAGCCAGGCGCCATCTTGGGGCTGTGGCTCCCCACAGTTCCCCCTTTTTTATTTTAAAAATAACACAACAGGCAAGGGTAGAGGTCTGATCCCTGAAATCAAGGGACTTTGTAATGACCCCACGCCCAGTTATCAGCCGAGCTGGTGCCACACCTGTCCGGTATCTTTTCTCAGAGATGGGAGTACGATACCAACCCATATGCAATCAGACATGACCTTCATGAAGCTGCGGAACGCCGACTTCAAGTGCAGTACTTCATCTCGCAGCCTGAGTGGGATGACTGCTTAGCTCTTTAGTACTGTTAGCCAAGCCTGAGGTGACTGCTCTGCCTCCAGGGCTGCGAAGGCTTGTGCATTCATGGCATTACTTCTCCTCTGTGTGATCCTCATCCTGCAGATACACCATAAAGCTATGAAACTAACTAGGATAAGCATTCCTCCCAGGGCACCCATTCCCGCCCACTCTTTCAGATGATTCATAGCTTGAGTGATCCACGCAGACAGCCCCTCCGCAACCGAGATGTCCACCCTGGTGGAATTCACGTGCACTATGGAGAGTCTCAGCTGCTGCATCAGCTTGTCAAAATCCCCAGACCAGTTGCCTAGAAGATACTATGAAGGTTGTTTAGACATGTTTGCTGCTAAGGAATAATTTTGATAGGAAACAGCTGTTACACACAAACCAGGCATTCTCCATTCACATCCCAACTGTGCCAATTGCCATAAAGTATCCAATTGTTCCTGTACTAGATCAATGCGTTGATTCAAAACCATAATGCCACCTTTCAATTGAGCATTAAGGGTAGATTGGATATCCAACGCAGTGGCCACATTACAAACACAAAGGGAGGCCAGACACACACAGGAGTAGGAGCAAAGGATATATTCCTACCAGGAGCTAACAAACTAACTGTACTTTCAAAGATCTGAAAGGTATTCCAACGAAAAGAGGCATTTAATCCCTTCCTCTCCAAGGTCTTTACCAATTCTCCATATGCTAAGTGCAGCAATTTCAACTCCTTACTAGTTAACAGAATGTCATCCATATAGTGGACACATCTCATAGCAGGGTATTTCTCTCTAATAGGAGCAATAGCATGACACACAGAAAGCTGACACATAGTGGGGCTATTGTCCATACCCTGGAGTAAAACCACCCACTCATATAATGGTATATAACGGTATGGAGAATAGAAGGTAAAGTAAAAGCAAACCTAACACTATGCTGCACACACCACAAATCAGGTTCTTCATGATTGGGTAGGGCTGACAACAACGGTAAACCGAGCTGCACAGGCCCCATGACTTGCATCTGTTTATTTCCTTCAGCTGTTCTAACACCTCCTGCCCCTTTTCTACAGCCTTGCGGCATCTTTGATCCTCTAGACAGCTGCGAACCATTTTCCAAATAGGCTGCATCCCTGGCTTCATCGTTCCCTGTGCCCAGGCAAAATCTAGATCTTTTCCAAGCTTATCCCAACTAGCAACGCAGAGATTGCCCGAAACCGAGAACCAGGGTGCAATGGCGTGGCATTCGTTCAGGAAACTCTGCAACGTGGCTTTAGTTAACTTTAAGTTTTAGAATGAAGCACCTTGGTGCTCCTTTACCAGAGACCTATCTCCGCATTCACCGCGGAATTTATGGTCCCAACTCACCTTGGGAACTTACCGGTGCCACCCCGACTGTGAGAAGTTCTGATTCCCCTTATGGGCCACCACTTGTTGCATCCACCCTTGACTAGCAAGAACGACACAACACTGAGGAATCTTCTTCAACACAGTTTAATCGGGAACTTTATTTACAGTGAAATGGCGGCCCCGGGTAGTGGAAGACGGGGCCTGATATAGTCTACATCTACCAATCACCTAACCCTACGTGGTGCGCCAGGATTGGTTGTCTCCAAGCAGAATTAAGAGGATACATGACCTTTACCAAATTAGGAGTTGTTTACCACACAGAGCACTCGCCGTCGGGCTGGCGGAAGGCAGAAACTGGTGCCAACTTTTGGGCGCGGTACTTTGCAGCTCTCAACACTTTCAGACAGACCCACCCCCTTCTCTCCTGTTTCCTTGCAGGGACCCTCCACAAACCCACCATCAAGGCTGAGCCAGGCCCTGTGGTCGCCTTAGGAAGCCCCATGAACATCTCTTGCCAGGGGACCCTGGATGCAGAAATGTGTTTTTGCATAAAGAGGGAAGCCAACAAACCTGGGGTACACAGACCCCAAAGGAGCCTCAGAACAAGTCCATATTCTACATTTCTTCTGTAACAGAAGACTCTGGGGGGCAATATCGCTGTTACTGTTACAGCTCAGCTGGCTGGTCAGAGCGTAGTGACTTCCTGGAACTGGTGGTGACAGGTGAGGGGACAGTGAGAGTCGCAGCCCCAGGATCTGCTCTCAGCAGTATTCTCTCCCAAAGCCTGGCCTTGACAGCATTGTGACTGTGTAATCACATGTAACAGACTGCCTCCTTCTGTCCTAGGAATCTATGACAGTAAACTCAGTCTGTCAGCACGGCCCAGCCATGTGGTGACCTCAGGAGGGAAAGTGACTCTCCAGTGTGTCTCACAGGTGTCCTATCACAAGTTCTTCCTCACCAAGGAAGATCAGAAATTCTCCAGCTCCCTGATCTCACAGTATATAAACAGTACTATGCAGTACCAAGCCTTATTCTCTATAGATCATGTAACAGCAGACCACACAGGGACATTCCGATGCTATGGATACTACAAGCAAACCACACAGCTGTGGTCAGCACCCAGTGAGATCTGGAAATACACATCTCAGATGAGTCAGCCCCATCACTGATCAATCTTTTTTGACACCCTAAGCCCTTTGTCATGACCCTGTCCCACTGGGTAGTTGCAGGTAAAGAGTGAAAAAGAAAGATCCTGATTGCTGAGCCAGAGCCCCACTCCTGGGGAGAAGCAGTGACATGTGCAGGGCATGATGGGAAGGAATAGGTGTTTGGTGAAAACCATCTCCTCAATCACTAGGCTGTCACCTTCCCTCCAGGCCTGTCCAAGAAGCCCTCTCTGCTGACTCACCAAGGCCATATCCTGGACCCTGGAGAGAGCCTCACCCTGCAGTGTTGCTCTGACATCAACTATGACAGATTTGCTCTGTACAAGGTGGGGGAAGACATCTTCACCAAGCGGTATGGCCAGAGGACCCAGGATGGGCTCTCCTTAGCCAACTTCACACTGGGCTATGTGAGCCACTCTACTGGAGGCCAATACAGATGCTATGGAGCACACAACCTCTCCTCTGAGTGGTCAGCCTCCAGTGATCCCCTGGACATCATGATCACAGGTGAGGAACAAATGAGATTCTATGTAGTATCTAATCTCAGCATGAGCTCTCATGGGGGACCTAAGAGCTGAGGCTGGGATAGGGACTTGGATCTTATTTGGGAACAGATGGAGAGACAGGAAGCAGGAGAGAAAGTAAGGCAGAGATAAGACAGAGTCACAAGTGCCCAGAGCAAATCCTTGTGAAGTCTCAGCTGAGAACATTGAAGGCAGCCTCTCATTATTTCTGTTCTCTTTAGGATAGCTTCCTGACAGTCCTTCCCTCTCAGTGAAGCCAAACTCAACAGTACAGTCTGGAGACAACGTGACCCTGCTGTGTCAGTCAACATACACGACAGACACTTTCATTCTGTCCTAGGAGGGAGCAGCACACCAACCCCAGCGAATGAAATCCAAGTCCCAAGATGGGGAGTTTCAGGCAGAATTCTCTATGACTGCTGCGACCTCTGCCCTCTCAGGCACCTACAGGTGCTACAGGTCTCAAGACTCGTCTCCCTACCTGTTGTCACATGCCAGTGCCCCTGTGGAGCTCTCTGTCTCAGGTGAGGTTACTCTGAACTCTCAGGGTGACTAGAAATCCAAACACTAGAAGAGCCCTTGACTTGGGTGGGATTAAAGGGACAACAAGAAGGGTGAGTCAGAAGGCTCTTTCCCTGACAGAGAAGCGGATGTCAGCAGGGTCCCTTAAGTAATGTCCACTCCATCCTCTATTGCAATCTAGGTTTGGGGTAGACAGCACAACAATCTTGGAGAAGTTACAGAGCAGAGACAGGAGAGACAGCAGAGGCAGGTCCCTGAGTTAGCATCTAAACCTCACCCTGTACTGCTTCCTAGGACACATTATATCCTCAGCCCACCACCCTCAAGTCCCTTGCCAACAGCTGGTAGGTATCAGGCACATCAGTGGAGGGAGTAAGGTCTATCCCCAAGCTGCCTCACCTGAGCCCACCAAAGTCCTCATTTCTCTGTCACTTAGCTTGTGAGTATGTGAGGCAAACAGAGACCCCAGAAGCCCATATCTTAGAGGGTGGGATTCAGAACATGGTGTCCAGAGAGAGGTCTTTTGGCTCAGATCGAAGGAATGGACAGGTGAGGTGGAGATCAGGGATCCCAGACACTCACCTCCCCATCAGCCTCTAAGGTCCTGAGAAATCAACTATCACCTGCATTGAGTCAGGCACCAGAAGTCTATGTAATCATCCTATTGGATGTGGTGCCCAGATGGTCAATAGCTAGTTATGGGCTGCATACAGCTTCTTCTGGAGATGCTGACTTGGACAAGTCCTTCCCATTTTGGGCTGGCTGCTGGTTTTCTGAGTATAAAGAGAATAGGCCTGACCCACATGTGTAAATTTCTTTCAGTGCTGGCCTTGAATGGCACCTCTACTAACAGAGGAGGCCTGCAGATCCTGAGTCTGCAGTAGGTCTCCCCCACCATGGGAAACCTGGGTATGGTGGTGTAGCCCTGTAATCCCAACATGGATGGCCTCACACTTCCTGTCCTTCTGCCTTGGTCCCTGCATTTACAAACATATATTCACTTCATTTTCTTAAACATTTATTGTGTTTTATTTATGTGTCTGTGTGATTTCATGTCATGTATATACAGATGCCCATGGAGGCCAGAGTAGACACTGAACCCGGAGTTATAGGTGTTTGTGAGCTTCATGCTGTGGGTGCTGGGAACTGAACTCGGGTCCTCAGCAAGAGCAGTGCCTGCCTTTAACCACAGAGCCACCTCTCCAGTCTCCTACATTTGTTCAAAATGTAATAATATCAGAACAGGATTAACAATTTTATACCATCATATTGGGGTCTGTACATCAAATGGTCAGATTCCTTGATATCAATAAGCTATTTCATTTCTTAATAAATACAAAGTCTGGGAGGAGAAACTATGGACAGTATGTAAAACAAATGAAAATGCTATATAAAGAAAAGAAAAAATTAAACACAAAATCTGAGTGACTTCCCACACATTGAACACACTGTCACAAGAAATGTTCCCCTTTGGGAGAAGAGGACGGGAGAGTAGAAGGAGGGGGGTCAGGAAGACTGAGACAGAGGAGGAATAGAGGAGAGCAAGAAAAGAGAAACCTTAATAGTGGGGGACGGTATGGGCTTAAAGAGAAATCTGGCACTAGGGAAATGTCCAGAGATCCACACAGATGACCCCAACTATGAAGCTAAGCAATAATGAGATTGATGACTACCTTAATTACCATCCTACCCTAATTACTATCCTAGAGCCTTCATCTGGGAGATGAGAGAAGCAGAAGCAGATACCCACATCTAAGCACTAAGCCATACTCCTGCAATCCAGTTTTTGAGTGGGAGGGGGGATGAGCAAAGTGGTCAAGACCGTGCTAGAGAAACCTACAACAAGAGCTGACCTGAGCACAAGGATCCCAGTCGTAAAACTGGGGAACCAGCATTGGACCAAAACAAGTCCTCTGAAGGTGGGTGCCAGTCAGGAGGCCTGGGCAGTCAATGTGACCTCTAACAGTGGAGTAAGTATATATCCCTAGTGCACAAATGGACTTCAGGAGCCGATTCCCTAGGGAGGGGATGCTATTTCAGCCCAGATACACAGAGGAGGACTTCCGCCCTTCCTCAAATGATGTGACAGACTTTGATGTTCCCCCATGGAAGGACTCACTGTCCTTGGGGAGTGGGCTGGGGGTGGGGTGTAGGAGTAAGTTGGGGGCATGGGAGGATGGGAAGTTGAAGGAATAGGGGACTGATATTAAAATAAGATTTTTTTCTAAATAAAAAGAATTATAAAAATTTAAAAAGGATGAAAAGTTCCACTTTGGAAATTCTCATCCTGGTAGTTGGTGATTTTTTTCAATTGTTTGTGCATTTCAAATAAAGACATTATGAAACTAGAGAAAGAAGAAATAACTCAATATAGTTTATCAAACCAGAAAATACTTATTAACAAAACCTGATAAAGGAAACCTGATTAAGAAAACCTAGGAAGAAAGTTCTTTCACACCAGTTTAGGTGTGATCTGTTTAAAAAATTAATTAACTCACAACCAGGGCACCTGCATGGGACTGTTCTAGGCCCTCTGCATACATATCACATTTGTGTGAGTTGGGAGCAATGTTCTCTGACTCTGTTACCTGCTTTGGGAACCCATTCCTCCTAATGGATTGCCTCATCCAACCTTGAGAGAAAGGAGGTGCTTCGTCTCACTGCATCTTGACAGACCATGGCTGGCTGATATCCACGGAGGCCCTCCATTTTCTGAAGAGAAACAGAGGAGGAATGGATGGGGCAGGTTTAGGGTTGGAAGTGAGGGACTTGGAAAAGAGGAGGAAAGAGAAACTTTGATTGGTCTATAAAAAATGAAGAAAGAAGGAAAAAACTAAAATAAGGTTCAATAACAATTTTTAAGGACATCAAACCATATTGATAATTATGTTTTGCTTCTTTTTCTTTCATTTCTTCTTTTTTCTGTTTGTTTTAATATTGTTTTGTAAGTCTGTCTATTTTAATATTTGTTTTGAAGACAATAAGTAGCTTAAAATTCAAAAATTGGTGGCCCTAGTGGCACAGTCCCCATACCACAGCTACTTGAGGGGCTGATGCAGGACAATTTAAAATGAAAAATCTTTTTTAGCTGAAGAGTGGATTCCAGGCCATTCTGGACAAATTAGTGAGATCCAGTCCCCAAATAAAAGGTAAAAGAATCTCTTGGGGTGTAGCTCAGTGGTATAGCACCTGCTTTGTGTCTTTTGAGTCTCACTGTATAGCAATGACTGACCTGGAACTAACTATATCAGACTGCCCTCAAAGTCATTGGTCTTCAGAATGTTGGGATGAGAGATATCCATCACCATATCCAGTTTAGGATTTCCTAGTTCTGTGAAGAATGTCATTGGAATTTTTAGGGGAACTGTGGAGAATCTCTGCATCTCTTTGGTTCATATATCATTTTCACATGACTTACTCATGAACAGAGAAAACCAATCCATGTTATGTTTTCTCCAATTTCATGTGTTGTGTGTATGTGGGTGATGTGTGTGTGTTTGAATACAGTGCTTGTAGATTCTCAGATCAATGCTGGATGTCTTTATCTCTTGTTCTCTATCTTTTTGGAGGGAAGAGTTGGGGAAATAAGATCCAAGATTTCTCACTGAACCCAGAGTCCCGGAATTTGGGTAGTTGGGTGACCAGTGAGCTCCAGGAATCTTCCTGTCTCTACCTCCCCAGCACTGGGGTTTTTGAGAAATGCACATGAAATGTTTTGATGTTGGCCTTAGCATGGCTTAGGTCACATGGTCCATTCTCTAGATATGACTGTCCACATGTTTGTGTAGGCTGCACTCAATTTCTCCCTCCACCTGAGCAGAAACATTTGTTTCATTTTTCTTTTGTTATTGTTGTTGTTGTTTTGAGACAAGGACTCTCAACAGACCCTTGGCTGTCCTGGAATTCACTATGTAGATTGGTAGGTCTTAAACTCACAAATATTCCACCTTCCTCTGCCTCCAAAGAGCTGGATTTAAAGGGAAGTGCCATCACCACTAGCAGCTGAGTAGGCCTTAGGAGAATACACTAATCCACACCTCACTCTGTCCTCATGGAAAACATGACCTGGTCCTGTCATACTTTCATCTGAATATGGTAAGCCCAGTGTGGGAGGACATATGTCCTGGTCCTGATCCTTGATGTCTAGAGTGAAATCTAGACACTGATTCTCGGATAGTAAAAACACTGGAGGTCAATAGAAGAGGTACAAGGATCTGGGAAGAATCATGACACCATCCAGCACAGACACTCGAAGGTTTTTATCCACTGTGTGCACACTAGTTCACAGGACGTCATGCAACACATGAAGGGATCAGGTTGCTAGTGGAAGCTTGAAGAGAATACATTGCCCAGCCTCCAGGAGTAAAAGGTTGTCCTAACTTCACACATTACCAGTAATATTTCCTAACACTTAAGACGCTTCTGCCTGGAGCAGTGGGAACAGGGATGAGCAACATCAAAGTAAACCAGAAGAGAAAGGGCTGGATGCATCCAGCAGAGAAACCCAGCATCTGTGAAATTACAGACCCTCCTACTATACCTAAGTCAGAAAACCACACACTGGCATCAGGGAATGAAAGTGACCAAGTCATGGGTCCCAAACTTTGCTTCCATGAATTGCACTCTGAGACTGTTTGCTTCAAGTTGCATCTGATGTCTCTTAGCATAAATTAAACAGGAAAGTGTCCCACAGATAAGACTCTAATCTGATCAAAGCACTTCCTCTAATGAGGTTCCCTTTATCCCAAGTGACATTAGCCTATGTCAAGATGACAAGAAATAACCAATGCCCTCTCCCACCCCAGGTAATACTCTCACAAATAAGAATCCATATATGAACCCTCCCATACAATGAGACGAGTTTGTTCTCACACTAACCCTGAAAAAGTGGTTATTACCCTCATTGTACCCCAAGGAAGGGCAGAGGGAGATTATTACCAGCATCAGTTTGTAATTTGGCAAATGTTATTTTGGACATCACATAGCAGCCAGATAATTTGATCTCCTAAGCATTAGTGCTGAGGGCAGTGAGACAGGATCTGCAGTGTCACATCAGGAACTGTGGTCCAGATAGAAAGGAAAGGGGGGGTATAGTAAGGAGGATTGGAAGCAGAGAGCAGAGTCAGAGGGGCTTCCTGTGACAGAAATGAAGAAGTCAAAGAAATAAGGAAATTACCACAAGTTACAAACCACAAGCCCAGGCAAAGAGGAAATCCTTCTTCCCCAGTGGGTCACCTAAGGTTTGCATAACTCTTTCTAAACATTCTCTGTCATTATCTGTATTGGCCATGGTTGATGCTCCAATCAACCTCAGGAGTGAAGACCCTTATATTCAGTTTCTCCATTGTTCCATTCTCATTCTAATACTAACCTGAAACATTCCCAACCAGAGCTGTTTCTGCCACTGTCTCCGGGACATTGCACAGCCCAAGTGCAGTGAAGACTCAAACATCTGTCTATACTCTTGATCCATCCACCTTCTTCAGCCCTACAGTTCCCTGCCCACACTTAATCCATTTCTCTGAACACCTCAGTCCTGCGTCTGTCTTTCTTCTCTGGTCTTTGCCCTCCTCTATGCCAAATCCTTCCTAAGGGCCCTACCTCCTGCAGTATCACAGAATCCTGTCCCCATGTTATAATCTCTCTGCCAGCAAACTCATTCTACACAAAAGGCAAATTCAATTTAGAACAGAAGAAGCATTTCACGCCACTGATGGATGCATTGTCTGGGTTCAGGTTACTACTAGAGATTTATCACAATTTAGTTCCAATAGGTTCCTCCTACAACTGACTCCCTAGAGCAGCCACAAGGTCAAATACTCCTTTGCCTGAACGTTTCCATTATTTAAAGTAAATCCATTGATCATAGCCATTGCACAAGAGTGAGATGGAGTCACAGAAACCTGTGAAAGTGTCATTTTTCAGAGCACCTGATGGTCTTTCTTGATGTGTGAGCACTCCTAAGTGTGTCTTACCCTCTGATCAGGACTAGACCCCACCCATCTTCAATGCAGCCTCAACCCTGGACTCAATTGATTTCCACCACTAGAGACTATTAATTGTAGCTCCCTTAATTGCAGAAAGCTGCCACTAATTTACCCACCATTAGCACCTTCTAAAACAGGCTTCTTCAGTCCCAGGAAGTAACCAATTGGTGTCACCAGTAACTGTATGCCCTTCGAGTAAATGGATGTGATAATAATCACACTACATGGGTATTTGAAGGAGCAATTCTAGCTCTAGAGGAGAAAGGGCTTCACTCCACATGAACTGTAGTCATGTGCTCAGTGACTCTCTGTGGATTTATAAGACGCGAAATCACAGCCTGTAAATTCACCAAAGCAATTTAAGGACCAGAAAGATGAGTACTTGTCACAAGAATCCAGATGTTAAATTGAGAGGTTGAAGAAATGAAAGACAAAATGCAGACGATGCCACTTATGAGTGAGTAAATACTGAGTTTTTTTCAATGTCTGGGTTCCTCACTCAGGATGATTTTTTTCTAGTTTCTCCCATTTCCCGGCAAATTTCATGTTACTATGTTTACAGATGAATATTACTCCCTTGTGTATATTTCCATACATGGGTTCATGTAGATGTTCCCACTTACTGCAAGAATAAAACCTCAGGTGTGGTCAGTGCCCAGCAACACTCTGTAGCTGGGTCAAAGGTGAGGAGTCCCAACCCTGAAGCAATCATTTCAAGTCCTTCTTCTATGCCTATTTTTCTTAGGTTTGTTCTTCTCACCATGTCCAATATTTTCTGGATATTTTGTGTTAGGGATTTGTTGGATTTGGGATTTTCTTTGGTTGATGACTGTATATCCTCTGATGAGTCTTCAACACCTGAGATTGTATTCTATTGGTTATGCTTACACCAGTGGTTCCTGCTCTTTTACCCAGCTTTTCTGTTTCCAGCATCTCCTCATTCTGTGTTTTCCTTATTGTTTCTAATCCTGCTTTCGAACCATAAACTGTTTGAATTGTTTCCTTTACTTGCTTGGTTGTTTTTTCTTGACTTTCTTTAAATTCTTTAAGAGATTTGTTTATTTCTTGGAATTTTTTGGTTTGTCTTTTCCTCCATTTCATGTGGGTTTTTTTGCTTATTTTTTCTTCTATTTCTTTAAGGGATTTTCTTGTTTCCTCTTTCATGGTCTCTGTCATCTTCATAAGATAATTTTTACAGTCCATCTCTTCTTCATCTTATGCATTGGGATTTTCAGTTCTTGCTGGTGTGGAGTCCCTAGATTCTGGTGGTGTCATATTGGTCTTTCTGTTGTTGAGTGTGTTCTTATTCTGTTGTCTTCCCAACCCTTCTTTCTGTGGGAGCAGGTGGGGTCTCTTTCTCTCTCAGGTGGAAGGCAGAGGGCAGAGACCCAAGGGGGGAAAAGGGTGAGATGCATCTGGACTCAGGGTGGGCTTTTCGGTCTGGGCAGGTCCACTCTTGTCCATGGGAGTCTCAGGAAGAAGCGAGCAGGGGGTGATGGGGGAAGTTGGGGGCAGAGCAGCACCCAGACTCACCTCAGGCAGCAGGAAGAGGGTAGAAGGCAGAGGGGAAACACCAACGTGAGATTTCAACTAAGAAAAATGTAAGACTAAAGTTGAATTCCCTTCTTTCTCTCACACAGCTCTCTATAAAGAATTCTCAGCACTGTAGCCAGGGCCTGATTGTTTCCCTAGGACAGACAGGGCCCTGATCATTTCATTATGAAGCTTGGTGGAAAATTCCTCTATTCTAGGGATAGACTAAAAATCCAGAACTGTATATTATCAGGAAACAAACACATCTTAGCTTGTGTATGGAATGATAGACCCAATCATCATGACCTTCGTGCAGAATTCAAGGTTAGATTATATATGTCACCCTTCAAACTTATGTATTTGTTTGAGTGTGCATGTGTGGTAGAGTGTGGGTGTGTAGGCTTCAATCATAGCGGAATACATGATGGGAAATGTGTTTTCTCAAATGGAAAAGGATTTAATCAAAAGTCAGTAATCAAGATCTGAACCTACTTGAAAAAGAAGAGGAAATCACTCACTCACTCCTAAAAAACGGAAAAACAATAGGCACAGTGTGACTGCCTCAGGAGTCACACGAACATAGACCCTACACTCAAGATCCAGCCACTTAGGTTCTGCCCAGTACTGAGGTGGATCCAAGACAGAGACTCCCCTTACTCCAGCTTGAGTTGCTTGTGAAAAGCAACAGTAGCCGTTCTCTGCTGGGCAAATAGTAATGGACACACAGGGTTAAAGAACTAACACAGCAGAGATGGGGAGATGGCTCGGAGGTTAAGAGCACTGACTGCTCTTCCAGAATTCCTGAATTCAATCACCAGCCACAGTATTGTGGCTCAGAACCCTCTTAATGAGATCTAGCGCCCTCTTCTGGCCTGCAGGCAGAACACTGCATACACAATAAATAAATAAATAAATAAATAAATAAATAAATAAATAAAACTTAATGAAAAAGAAAAGAACTAACAGAGCAGAGTCCGTCAGGCTATATGGTCAGCCATTGTGGTGAATGCAGAGTGCCATGGGTGGAGTCCATGGGGCAAGGTTGGAGAAGAATCGTGACCCTAACATCCTGGATGGTTCTTATCCACCAGCAAATGTGATGCCTCTCCTGGAACTCTAATCCAATCCACCTGTGTCAGAGAGCACTGATGAGATGCCAGGTGTGACAATCAGTCATCTGAAGCAAGTTCACCACATGGAACTCACCTAACCATGTCAAATGCACGTGTTCAGTTTTGCACTGTTGTGTGAAAAAAATAAAAAACCCAACAAGTCACTCCAGAGTGAATTTTGTCTTTTGCAACAGCAGGCAAACCAGCCTGTAGTTAACTGACTTTTGCTTCACAAAAGTCATGTTATTGTTATACAATTTACACCTGTTTAGTCAATTTCACCTACCAAATCCTTGTATCTGAATCTCCCAAAAGAAGACAAATGCCAAAGCAATTCTCAGTCATGGGACTTCTCACTTTTCTGAGTTCTCCTACAACCAAGTTTTGCATAGGTTTCAACTTTTTGAGACAGGGTTTCTCTGTGGCTTTGGAGGCTGTCCTGGAACTCGCTCTTGTAGACCAGGCTGGTGTCGAACTCACAGAGATCCGCCTGCCTCTGCCTCCCGAGTGCTAGGATTAAAGGCGTGTGCCACTAACGGCCAGCTAGGTATACATATTTCAAATGGAGGATATTCAAAACAAAATGTAGCTATCAAAATAGCAACTCAAACCCCAAGTGCAAATACAAGCTAGCAAAAATACTCTTCGGTAACGTCTACTACACAACCAGGAGGGGGCAGCACCTGTTCTCACTGACAGTGATACCTGTGGGAGGTTGATGTGAATTAGCTCAGGGCACTCAGAGCAACCTTGACTGGTTCAAATGGAATGCCCATCACTACTCTCAGGACACACAGCTGCTCATGAAATAAATAGGAAAGAGACACTATAGCCATGTGACACACTGGCCATGACAATTAGCAAATGTGTAAACACACAGGAGTTGGGTTAGGAATATCCCATTAGAAATAGATATGATGAAATACTTGGGACATATCCTCAGTGTGGGAGCTCTATAGTAAATATATTCTCATTATTTCTTTGAAGATGATTACATCAATAAAATGTATTTGATCATGTCCGCCACATACTCTAGGGGACTTTTTCTTTCCAAATAAGAGAGGGCCTCATATGGCCATGGTAACCCCAAACCCATCGCTTAATATGAATTCCCTTAAACTCCCAATACTCTTAGCTCTACCTCCTGAGTGATGACGTCAAAGACTTGAGCCACAACATTAGCTTTATGCAGCACTGGGGGTCAAACCCAGACTTCTAAGAATGTCACACAAGTACTCTGCCAACTGAGCAATTTTCTGATTCCATAAAGGACATACAGAGACTGACATACTAGGTGGTAATTACTCACATTGACATTAATGCAAAAAAAGGAATTTAAAGATGTCATTTTCGCTCAGCAAAAAGTGGGAAATACTCAGTGACCTCTATCTCATTCTCCATGTGACCAACAGGACATGTGAGTGGCCTGGACCCAGCCTTTGAAGTGATGCTAATTTAGAGAATCTTCCCCATGTGACATCTTTCTAGCATGCTGTCATTACTGAAGAGAAGGTTGAAAATTGTTGAGACCCAGAGGTGGTAGAGGATGACAATGAACACTTTTCTGGATGCTGCAGGAAGTCACACATCTGAGCTCATAGTGGCTGTGATGTCATCTACAACCTCATGTGAGCCAATTGTAGAACTAAGGCAGCATGGGGAAGGAAGATGGGCACAGTGTCCCACCCATAGATGAAGAGCAAATGGCATCTGATGCCCCCTGGGAGTGGGAAAGTCAGTTTTCTTTAATGGTGTGGCCCCGGGTACTGTGTCCGAGCATTTGGGAAGCACAGATTGAACTGCACGGGAGGAAGGGAATAGAAGGTTAAATGTAAGAAGGGGCAGTGGATTTCCATCAACCAGCAGGTCACAGAAGGAATGAAAAAGAAAATCAGATCAGTGAGGACGGAACCAGTAAGAGAGGGGTGGGGTGGAAGGTGAACCATCAAAACATAATACATACTGACATGACCTTTTCATACACTAAAAAATTAAACCCATGACCAAGTGTGGTGCCCACAACTTTAATCCAAACACTGCTGAAGCAGAGAGTTCCAGACAAACCTGGTCTATATAACCAGGACAGCCCGGGCTCCACTGAGAGAACCTGTTTCAAATCAGCAACAATCATAATTAAACCAATAGGCGTAAGGAATGATAGCAGATGAAATAAATTTAAGGTAAATCAGAAACTGAACAGTGCAGGAGGAAGCAGGTGTGTCTCAAGGGAGGAGTATGTGCTCAGAATCCCGGAGGCCCTGCCATCGTTCCCTGGCTCCAAAAGTAAGAGGAATAAACTATTGTTGCTGAACTCTCTTTCTCTTCAACTAGGGGTGGAACAGACACAAAGATGGACACATTTAGACAGTTCCTAAATGGCAAGAACATCACCCTCGAAGTCCAGCACAGTGACTTCATGGACAATGTCAAGACTAAGATCCAAGACAAGGAAGGGATCTCACTTGACCACCAGTGGCTGGGATTTACTGACAGCAGACAGAGGATGGATAAATCCAGACCAAAGGCAAAGGCCAGAAAGATTCCCACCCTGAACCTGCTGCACCTGTGTGGTAGCATCATAGAGTCATCCCTTTGCCAGTCTCTCCAGAAGGACAAGTATGACAAGGCCATGCTCTGCTGCCCACAAGTGATGCCCACACCTGCACCTCTGTGTGGTCAACTTCCTTAAAAAGAAGGGTGGCCACACCCACAACCTGCACCTCAGGAAAATCTAATAACACTGAAAAGTTTCTTGGCTCAGGACCGTTGGGACCCATGCAACTTATGTTTTGGCCTGAGCAGAAGGACTAAGGAAAGTGATGATGCTCAGACTGAGCTAGCGACATGGATCAGTGTGTAAGCGCTGCTGCCAACCTTCACCCTGACTCTCATCCATATCATGCGAGGAGAAAACTGACTTCTGTAGTTGTCCTCTGACCTCCATGTCTGTGCTGAATATAAACACACATAAAGAAAAAAATGTAATTTATGATTATTTCATAAGTGTAATTTAAATAAATAAGTGAAAATTTATAAGTAAATACAGTTTAAAGTTGTAATACAAAGTACATAAATCATAAAGAAACAAACAGCAAGAAATGTAGTGTATATATGGTTTGGTTTTTTTTTTAAAGTGTATTTATTTTTAAATATAGTATTTTGTCTGCATGTCTGCCCGCTCACCAGAAGAGGGCACCAGATCTCATTATAAATGGTTGTGAGCCACCATGTGGTTGCCGAGAATTGAAATGAGGACCTCTGGAAAGAGCAGCCAGTGTTCTTAACCTCTGAGCCATGTCTCCAGTCCCTAGTGCACACTTGTAACCCAGCACTTGAGACTATGTTGAAATGGATTACACATTTTATTCCATGAAGATGTACACAATGAAATCCTTCATAGAAACCTTCCCATATTTGGAATATGAGAAAGTATTTCACATTAAACAATGTGAATAGGAATCGGGAATTGGTGGCACACCCCTTTAATCCCAGCACTCAAGAGGAAGAGGCAAGCAGATCTCTGAGAGTTCCAGGCCAGCCTCCAAAGCAATAGAGAGAAAGCCTGTCTCGAAAAACAAACAAAAAAATGTGAAAAGAAATAAAGCAAACACACATCTAAATTTGTATTTCTCGTGTGTAATATTCATTCGTGTCTGCTACCGCCTGGTCCTGACAATGATGAGGACAGAAGAGACAGACACTGATGGGATTTTGGAAATGGCATCCATTAAATATTGATGGAGTCTACTGCATGACCTAGACAGAGCCTTGAGGAAATCAGAGCCTGGTGTGTGAGAAGAGCAGAGTTCCCCTTCCTATGGGGCTGCTGAAGCACAACCATGTCATGGGGAGGGCCCTGCCTCCAGAGGCCACACCCTATGTCTCCTGTGGCTTCAGGAGACTCTGTAGCTCTGCTGATAAGCACAGTTGCAGCCTCCAGGAGGAGATGCCATGACCGTCACCGTCACAGCCCTGCTCTGTCTGGGTGAGATGTGGAGATGGGGAGGGATGCTGTGCTCTGGGATTGATGCTGCCCCATAGCCCAGCACGGGTCAGTTAGGAAACCCCAGGGTCTCAGGAGGTTCTGCAGAGGGGAGGACCTTCTCAAGATTCAGGGACAAACCTCTCACAGGGAACTCTCTTCCAGGACTGACTCTGGGCCTTGGGACACCAATGTTGTCAGGTGAGTGAGTGTCTGCAGATGTCCTGACATCACTTGTCATCATTCCTGGAGCCATGCTGGGCCGTGAGGATGGAAACCAACACATGTGTGCTGCCCCTGGTGATGAATAGAGGTTTGAGTTGGGGCTACAATCAGAAGATGGATGTCCTGGGACCTAGCTGATCTTTTCCTTGTAGGAACTCGCCCTAAGCAGATCCTCAGAGCACAGCCAAACTCTGTGGTCCCAGTGACCTTCTTGTGTGAGGGGAACACAGGAGCCGAGGAATACCACCTGTATAAAAATGGATGCCAGTATTTGACACATGCAGGCATTCCACTGAATCCTAATAACAAGGCTGAATTCTCACTCTCAAAAATAGGCCCTCATGAAGCAGGGTGATATTCCTGTCAATATTGGACTCCTGATGGATGGTCAGGGCATAGTGACAGCCTGGGGCTGTTGGTGACAGGTGAGAGAACTCACAGATTCCACAGCCTCAGGCTTGATAGTCAAGACGTAGTACACAGGGGTGACTCCTCTCATAGCTCTGGAGTGTCTGAGGCCTATGAGGACATTTAACTGATTCTCCTACTCTCCTAGGGGCCTACAGTCAACCCATCCTGTCAGCCCATCCCAGCCCTGTGATGACTGAAGGAGGGAAAGTCATGCTGCAGTGTGTCTCAAGGCAAAAACATTTCAAGTTCAGTCTTTCTAGAGAAGGACCAGAGAAGCACTTCTGGACACGGGACTCAGAGCTTAACAACTCTACTCAGCAGTACCAGGCCCATTTCTCTGTGGGTCCTGTGACCTCGAGCCAAAGGTGGACATTCAGATGCTATAGCTTTGAAAGTTACAGCATACTGGTGTTGTCAAAACCTAGTGACCCCCTGGAGCTGCTGTTCTCAGGTGAGGAACCCCAGTCTTTCCCTAGAAGGCTGCTGAACTGACACAGGAGCTGAGGGAGATCTTGGTGTGTGAGGTGTGAGGAGCCAGGGCTGCTGAGCCCATTGACACAGATCGTGGGAGACAGAGGGACACAAGACACAGAATCCAAGGGACACAGTGACATGAGAGTTTAGGAGGTCCAGGACAGGGAGTGATCTTCATGGGTTCCTCTGTTACTCTGGATCAGCTTAAATAGCATCCACCAGAGCTCAGGGAATTCCATAGAAGACAGAGAGGAAGGGTTGGAGAAGCCAGAGCACTCAGGACACAAGAGGAACACAGCACACATGACCTACTCAGCAGGGACCATGAGGGTTCACAGAGACTGAAGCAGCCACCAAGGCTCATGCATGGGTCTTCCTTAAGCCCTCTGCACACAGGCTGTGCTGGTTTACCCTGGGGTCTTTTTTAGTTTTTGTTTCATAGAGGTTCACTGTGTAGCCCTGTCTGTCCCGAATATCAGTCTATAGAGCAAACTGGCCTTGAACTCAGAGATCTGCCTACATTTGCCTCTTGAGTGTATGGATTAATGTTGTACGCCACCACTGCCTGACTAGCCTGAGGTTTTAGAATCAAAACAATTGTAGTCTGAAAGTCTCTGACTGTTTTGCCAGCACAGGGGATCTTTTTCCTCCTACTGGTTGCCTCCTTAGCTTTAATAGGAGGGTGTTTGCCTAGTCTTACTGCATGCTGTTATGTTGTGTTCCATTAATATCACTGGGAACCCTGATCTGTTCTGAAGGGAACCAGAGTAGCAGTGATCCTGCTGGAGAGGGGAGGTGAGAAGGCTGCTTGCAGGATATATTGTTTGACAGCATATCCTAAATAGAAAAAAGTGCCTTCAGCAAGTGTGACTATCCTGTGTCACTTTCAGACAGACCCACCCCATTCTCTCCTATTTCCTTGCAGGGACCCTCCACAAACCCACCATCAAGGCTGAGCCTGGCACTGTGGTCATCGTAGGAAGCGCTATGACCATCTCATGCCAGGGGACCCTGGGTGCAGAAATGTGTTTTCTGCATAAAGACGGAAGTCAACAAACCTGGGGTACACAGACCCCAAAGGAGCCTGGGAACAAGTCCATATTCTCCATTCCTTCTGTGACAGAGAACAATGTGGGGCAATATCGCTGTTACTGTTACACCTCAGCTGGCTGGTCACAGCCCAGTGACACCCTGGAACTGGTGGTGACAGGTGAGGGGACAGTTAGGGTCTCAGCCCCAGGCTCTGCTCTCAGAAGTATCCCCTCCTTAAGCCCTGACAGCATTGTGACTGTGAAATCCCATGTAATATGCTGTTCCTTCTCTCCTAGGAATCTATGAAAATAAACCCAGCCTGACAGCCCTGCCCAGCCCTGTGGTGACCTCAGGAGGGAACATGACTCTCCAGTGTGTCTCACAGGAGAGCTATGACAAGTTCATTCTCACCAAGGAAGATCAGAAATTCTCCAGCTCCCTGAACTCACAGTATATACACGGTGTTAGGCAGTACCAAGCCTTATTCTCTATAGATCATGTAACAGCAGACCACACAAGGAAATTCCGATGCTATGGTTACTACAAGCAAACCCCACAGCTGTGGTCAGTACCCAGTGAGCCCCTGGAAATACACATTTCAGGTGAGTCGGCCCCATCACTGACCAATCATTTTTGACACCCATTGCCATGAACCTATCCCCCTGCATAGTTGTAAATAAAGAGTATAAAACCTCAACAAGGTGGAGCTCATGGGAAACCAGCATATGACTGATCTCGATGCTCTGAATGTGGGTATCAGTAAGGAGACCTCGGCAATCTATGGGGCCTCTGCTGGTAGACCAGTATTTATTCCTAGCATGAAAATGAATTTTGGGAGAACTTTCCACATAGAGAGAAAGATGTTTATTCTCAGAATGTAACCTGGACCAGGTGGGTGAGGTGGAGAGCATGGAAACAAGACACTCTCCAATCTCATCCTGACACTAAGGTCCTGAAAATAACCTCTCAGCTGCATGATGTAAGGTCCCAGAAGGTTATGGAAAGACCCATTGGAATGTGGGGCCCTGTTAGGCAACAGTTAGTTGTGGGCTTGATACAGCTGCTTCTGGAGATGCTGAATTGGACAAGTCCTTCTGTTTATGGAATGCTGCTTCCCTGGGTAAAAATGGAGAAATTTGGTCCACACCTTTAAGTTTCTTTCATTGTTCACCTTGGAAGTGACTTCTCCTAACAGAAAACTCCTTCATAACCCGATTTTTCAGTATGTCTGTCCCACAGTGGTAGTGACTACTGCAAGCATGAGTCACAGGGCCATGGTAGGACATTCAGGCTACTTCTTTCTAGATAACTTGGCATAGTTCCAGAATTCTCCATGAGTTCTGGGACCTCCAATCTTAGGGTCTCCTACAGGTGATATGGATACCACAACTCACCTCTACACCTGTTGCTTTGAGCCAAAAGCTCAAAGTGAAATGTTGAAGACTTCATAAACAATAGGTTTGGACTGAGACTACTGGATTTTATTTTGCATAATATGATTATTGTTATGCTCAGGTTGACACAACGAATTATTCACTTCAGGCTGAAATAGAGGAACTGAGACCGTATGGGTTCAGCTTCCTGTTGTAAGGTGTCAGCTAAAAATATCTGCTACCTGCCCTTGTCGTGCTCATCTTAACTTAGAAAATTTTGGGATAAGACCATAAGAGACTGCAGCACTGACCCTTGAATCTCCTAAAGAGATGGGACACTTACAACACTCTCTCCTCACAGTATAGCATGGTTTGTCTCCACAACAATTATTTGTAAATTGATGGATTTAAGGGAGTGTCACATATGTCAGTCTTGGGCTCTATGCTTAGTGACAGCTAACCATGGTATCAGGAGACTGTTAGCTTATCATTTGCTCCATTTCATGACTCTCTGTTTCTCTCTGTGTGTTTCTTTCTCTGTCTCTGTCTCTCTTTGACACACACACACACACACACACACACACACACACACACACACACATGCACTCACGCACAGAGAGAGAGAGAGAGAGAGAGAGAGAGAGAGAGAGAGAGAGAGAGAGAGAGAGAGAGAGAGTTCACTATTCTTTGAGAGCCAGGACGACAGAATACTCTGCATTTCACTGCCCCACACCTTGGTCCTGCATTTCCCACGTGATATGAGGAAGAAAAGAGATGAAGGACAATATACTTCAGAAACATGTGCTCCTGTCTGAACTAGACAAAAAGAAACTTAGGGTCTGATGTGGGGAGGAACAAGAGTGAAATTTTAGCAACAAGACACAGGTATTAGCAGAAAGCATTTCTCATTTCAGAGAAACTATAACATATTTTTTCCTCACCACCCCTCAGTGGTCCCTGGGTCCTCAGTGCAGTTCAGGAGAAGGCTCATAACACACCATGTATGGGAGGGCTAAGTGTGACAAGGGAACAAGCACTCAGCAAACACCCATTGAGGAAATCATCCTAGACTGAGCACCTGAATCTGCACGACCTCTGCAGAGCTGAGCAGAGACACCAAACTCAGACACCGCTGCAGCTGATCAGAGCAGCGACCCATAAATCAATGTCCTATGTTGTCAATTTATTCTACTCTGAATTTACTGGTTTCACTGTGGTGCTGAAGAATCCAATAAGAACTCCTCATGGGAACAAGGGCTTTCTATGACACTTTTACTGGATTTTGTGAACCTACTGGTCATACTGGGTAGTCTTGTCCAACCATCATACACTGGAGGGGTGCTTACTCTTACCAAACTTTATATGCCATGTGTTTTTTAATATTCATGGGGGAGCATCCCTTTCCTAAGCAAAAATGGAGATAGAATGGATTAGTGGATGGGAACTGGAGGTGGGAAGTACTGACTTGGAGGGAAGGAGGGAGCGGAAACTACAGCTAGGATGTAAATTTAAAAAAATAATTAAATGTATTTTAAAAAACAGAATAGCAACGGGCACCTAGCCAGATTTCATGAATTTACAAAATGAGAATGAAAGGTATTTACAGTAAAAGAGAAGAAACTCTCAGATCTCTTAGGGAAAAGCACATTCTATTTATCTTCTTCTGCTCCCAGGATCAGTTGAGATTATCAGTTCATCCTAGAACATGCCCAGACCCAAACAGTTGAATAAAGAGAATTCAAAATCACAGCACTGGAAATCGAGGCTGTATGATTTTCTAGGGTAGGCAGGGGCCCTGAGTGGACATTTACATATCTTGGGGACATTTAGGTACCTTGGGGCAATTTTGACCATCCCTAACCTCTTTAACTTCTTTCTCCACAGCCACAGCCTCAGAGAACAAGGATCACAGAGTGGAGAATCTCATCAGGATGGGGATGGCTGTCCTGGTCCTCATAGTCCTTGGGATTCTGGTCTTTGAGGCTTGGGGCAGCTAGAGCCAGACCCACCATGCAGCTGAGAAGTAATCAGAATAGAAATAAATATATCTTTCAGGGTTCCAGAGTCTGAGAAATAAATCTTGTGATCCAACTTTCTGTAAGGTTTCCAGTTCTTACACTGAGGAACTGGTATTCGAGAATGTCCAGGGAGCAATTGTGATTTGTTACAGAGGAAGGTGTGAGTGCTGTGATGAGATCCTTCGTCAGGAAATGAATTTATGTCCTTCCACCTACTGTGGGCATTTGCAGATGAACCAACTCTTTTCTTGGTCTATAATGTAAGAAATATGCTACCCTGTATTTCCAGCTTTGGTCCTCATTTCTGTACATTTTTCTTCCCCTCTCTCTGATGTGTCATTTTCCATTTTCATATATTACCACATTCTCTATAGCTGGAGTCTCTATCTGTTATCTAGAAACAAAGAAGTTGCATGAAAACAAAAGTGATGACTAAAGTCAGAGCCCAGAATTAAGTCCATCTGTCTATGATGTCCCAAACACTTTCTATGTACACTCAATCTTTCAGTCAACAACAGGTATTATTCATGCAGTTTCTCTTGGAATATAAAGCCAATGTGACCACATGGTGGAATAAGGACTATCTGTCCAAGGATGGTGGACACAACTTTAAATTTTCTCAACATGAAGTCCTCACGTGGGTGGCACTTGCTGACCTCTCTACATAACCGCATCAAACACACCTTCACTATAGCAATGTGTGAGGTTGGGAGTGTTGCATGAAATTGATGTGTTTTTTTCATTTCACTCACCACTGTCTAATTTTCATATATGCAAAAGAAGTTGGCGTGCCGATCAGTAATCCCAGAATTACCTTGCTAGGGTGTCTTATCATACAATGATTCAAAATTTCTGCATGGACAATCATATTATCTTAAAACAATGATATCTTATCCAGTTCATTCTATGTGTCTTGTTTCTCCTGTCCTGGAAATGCTCTTTACTTTCTTCTGTTCATGCATGAGCTAAGTGTTCAAGCACAAAGCTGAAGATGTGTGAGGAGAAGAGTGACTGTTTCCTTATTCAGGATTTGATGCAAAATTTCTGCCTTCTCACTATTTGGTATGATGCTAATTTTGGTGTTTTGGCACATGAACTTATTGTGACTCTGGAGGTCCTCTGTTCTTAATTTCTTATGAGAGTCCGTGTTGAATGACTGTGGGAAAAAACAAATGCTGACTCTTCATCAAAAATTATCTTCATTATGTAACTTTTTCATTGTAATCTTTTCTACCGTCGCTACCACATTGTTTTGAATGTTGAATGGGATTACATGACTGATGAATTCTACTTTTTAAGAAGGTGTTATTTTCATTTTATAATAGATTCTCATGGCTAACAGCAAATACAGTCTGTAGAAGTACATTACATAGGAGTAAGACAATTTTTTCCCCTGAGCTTTAGTGCTGAGAGTATTAAGACTGGATCTGCAGTGCCATATCAGAAAAAGTGGTCCAGATATTTTTTTAACAAAAGGAGCATATGGAAAAACACATTGATATGGTTTGAAGCAGAGAGCGAAAGAAGAGTCTTCCTGAAGGGATAAGAGTTCCTGAGCAAATTGGGAGCAAAGGGGAGGGGTGGGCGGAGGAGGAAGAGAACAGGAGAATAGGAGGGGGAGGAGAACATGAGGGATCAGGAAGATTGAGTTGGGGAAGAATAGAGGAGAGCAAGAAAAGAGACACCTCAATAGAGGGAGTCATTACAGGTTTAAGGAGAAATCTGGCACTAGGGAAATGTCCAGGAATCTACAAAGATGACCCCAACTAAGAATATAAGCAATAGTTTAGATGCTACTTTAAATGCCCTTCCTCTATAAGGAGATTGATGACTACCTTAAATACCATCCTAGAGCCTTCATCCAGTAGCTGATGGAAGCAGAAGCAGACACCCACAGCTAAGCACTGAAGGGAACTCCTAGAATCCAGTTGTAGAGACAGAGGAGTGATGAGCAAAAGGGTCAAGATCAGGCTGGAGAAACCCACAGAGCAGCTGACCTAAGCAAGCAGGTTCCCCAGTAAGAAAGCTGGGGAATCAGCATAGGACCTAACAAGGCCCCCTGAATGTGACTGTCAGTGAGGAGGCCTGGAAAGACTATGGGGCCTCTGGCAGTGGAACCAGTATTTATGCCTAGTGCACAAATAGATTTTGGGAAGCCATTCACCATGGAGGGATACTCTTAGCCTAGGTACATGGGGAAGTTCAAGGTTCTGCTCCAAATGATCTGATAGACTTTGATGATCTTCCATGGGAGGTCTCACACTCTTGGGGAGTGGATGGAGGTGGGATTGGGGGTCAGTGGGGAGCATGGGGGGATAGAAGGGAGAAGGAACTGGGATTGATATGTAAAATAAGATTGTTTCTAATTAAAATAAAATTTACATATAAACAAAGAGAGTCTTCCTGTGACAGAAATGAAGAAGTCAGAGGATTAAGGAAATTACTTGTCACAAACAATAAGCTCAGGCAAGGAAGGAGGTCAGCTCCCCAGTGAGTTAACCAGGGCTTGCATTAATGTTTCTAAGCTTCTCCTTCACTCTCTCTGATAGTCATGGTTGACATTGCAATCGATCTCAAGAGAGAGGAGTTTTACTCAGGTTCTCCATAGTTCCATTCTCATTCTGATACTAATCTGAGACATTCCCAACCTGACCTGTTTCTGTCACTGTCTCTGGGACACTGCGCAGCCCAAGAGCAGTGAAGACTCCAGCATCTGTCTATACTCTTGATCCATCCACATTCTCCATCCCTTGAAGCCCTGTCCCCAGTACATGCATTCCTCAGTACACTTCATCCCTCTACTATCATTCTACTCTGGTCCTTATGTGGACACAAAGTGGAAAGGAAGAGGTCTTCTTGGTTTTTTTTTTACCTCAAAGCTATTTGACAAATGCATCTTAGTCTATGTTGAAGTTATTTTCAAAGTTTTCTTTTGGCTTTGATGCATTCTGAAACCTGTGGACACATCACCCAACATTAAGATGAATTGAATTTAAACTTGTTGGGCTACTGGGACTCAATTGTTTTTCTTAATCATTAACTTAAGCCACAGTCTATATGGCTCCTCAATAGAAACTTATATGTTCTAGCTCTGTACACTACCGTGTTTTTTTTTTTATCATCAGAACTCTATTTAAACTAACATAATTGTTATCAATTAGGCAGAACAGCTTAGGAAGAAATCATCTTCATAATAATGCAAAGGTAAAATTGCCCAGTAGAAAGGGATATTTCCATGAGATAAACACAACACATCAGAGACAGTGGGAATCTCCCCACACCTATTCATACCATGTCAGATACCAGAGAAAGATGATAGCGGTATACTTGTATAGGCACAGCAGAAGCAAAAGACATCCTGGAGTCTGTGGTCTCAGGACCTAGTATCCATCTCCAAAATTCTCCCATCAGAGATTAGTGCCCTTGTTGGATGACACCTTTAACTTCAATTGCCACCAGCTGGTCCTCTGACAAGTCTACTGGCCATGGCTCCATTCACTGAATCAAGATCACTATTATTTAAAGAAATGTTTGTGCTTCCTCATCTGGTGCCAGAAACTTTAAGTAAATCTCAAAAATTGTTTGGGACATATGTTGTATTCTAAGGAAATTAAGGTTTAAGAGATAGAAATTAGAAGGCACAGTTTACAATCTTTGAATGATTTTTTAAGAAGTTGTTAAAAATATTCAATGGCTACATTCTTTTGGGGGGGCATTTAGTAATGATTTAAAACCTTTAAATGAGATTCTATAAGGAGATAGTGATCCCAATGCACACAGACAGCTAACTAACAGGGTAGGCAAGTTCTTCTACTGTTAGAGATTGTAATCCAGGATCAACAGATATTATGTTAGCAATGCAAAACTATGGGAAGCTTATGTGCTCCCCACAAAGCAAAGTCTGACTTCTGTTCTGTGGCAGGAGGGACCATTACTGTGGTTATAACTACCTGTCTAGCCAGCCAAAGTATTAAACCCTTATTTTGAAGCAGCAGCCTGCATGGTGCAGAAATGCCATGTGGAATCTAGGAGGTACTTTGACTAAGAACCCTTATACCAAGCAACAGGTTAATTGATTGTTTCAGAAGAATGAATCATGGACAATTGCCTCTGATCAGTTTTCGGAAAAAAATGATAATTGGTTTGCAGCTTATAGGCTGTTGCAATTTACTCTAATTCATCCTTATATTCCCCAAAATTATAAAAAGCAATCCTATAAAAATGCTATGGTGGTTTTTACTGGTGGCCTCTCTAATGGAAGAGCCACTTATGTTATTGATAGGAAGGAATATGTGGAGCAGACAGCTCTGGCTTTAGCTCATATAGTTTAATTATGAGTTGTTGCAATGGTCTTTCAGCTCCTAGGAAATAATTCATTTAATTTGTATACTGATAGTCACTAGTCTTTTGTATTAGGTTCAAATGCTGCTTGGTCAATGACTAGGATTTCTCATCTGTTAGCTCAGGCTTAATTATGATGTTCTATATATTTTATAAGACTTATCTTATAGAGGATGCCTTTCTCTGGCACCCTCTCTTGCCCGTGGCTCACATCCTGCCGCTGGAGGAGGCAAAGGGGAAAAAGGGACACTTCCTGTTTCCTTTGCTTAAATAGGAGTCTCCTTTCTATGTCACTTCCTGCCTGGATCACCATTTCTCTACTACATTTCCCAGAATCCTCTTTGACTCCTAGTCCTGTCTAACTTGCTGTCTCATTGGCCAAACAGAACTTTATTTAACAATCAATAAGATAAACATACACAGTACATTCCCCATCAGTCTGCTGTCACCTGGTCTTAACAAAGATGAGAACAGATGAGACAGACATGTGTGGGACGTTGGAAATGACATCCACTAAATATTGATGGAGTCTACTGCCTGACCTAACCACAGCCTTGGGGCCATCACAGCCTGGTGCCAGAGGAGGTTCCCCTTCTTGTGGTGCTGCTAAAGTACTACCACACCATGGGGAGTGCCCTAGCACCAGAGGCCACACCCTATGTCTCTTGGTCGTTCAGGAGACTCTGTAGCTCTCACCATAAGCACAGTTGCAGCCTCCAGGAGGAGAAGCCATGACCGTCTCCTTCTCAGCCCTGCTCTGTCTGGGTGAGATGTGGAGATGGGGAGGGATGCTGTGCTCTGGGACTGATGCTGCCCCACAGCCCAGTACTGGTCAGTTAGGAAACCCCAGGGTCTCAGGAGGCTCTGCAGAGGGGAGGACCTTCTCAAGCTTCAGGGACAAACCTCTCACAGGGAACTCTCTTCCAGGACTGACACTGGGCCATGGGACACCAGTGTTGTCAGGTGAGAGAGTGTCTGCAGATGTCCGGACATCACTTGTCATCATTCCTGGAGCCATACTGGGCCGTGAGGATGGAAACAAACACATGTGTGCTGCCCCTGGGGATGGATGGAGAGTTGGCTTCTGGGTCTGCAATCTGAGGATGGCTGCCCTGGGACCTAGCTTATATTTCCTTGCAGGAACTCTCCCTAAACCAATCCTCAGAGTACAGCCAGACTCTGTGGTCTCTGATCAGACTACAGTGACCTTCTTGTGTAAGGGGACCACAGGAGCCAATGAATACCGTCTGCATAAAAACCAGCTCCTCAATCAATAGCCTGCCATCTTCCCTCTAGGCCTGTCCAAGAAGCCCTCTCTGCTGACTCACCAAGGCTATATCCTGGACCCTGGAAAGAGTTTCACCCAGCAGTGTTGCTCTGGCATCAACTATGAAAGATTTGCTCTGTACAAATTGGGTAAAACAGAATTCACCCAGAATTATGGCCAGAGGATGCAAGCTGGCCTCTCTTTGGAAAACTTCACACTGGGTTCTGTGAGAAGCTCTACTGCAGGGCAGTACAGATGCTATGGTGCACACAACCTCTCCTCTGAGTGGTCAGCCTCCAGTGATTCCCTGGACATCATGATCACAGGTGAGGAACTAAATAGATTCTCTCAGGTGCCTAAATTTCATATGAGCTCTAATGGGGAGGTATAAAGATGGTGTCTTGGGTGAGGGACAGGATCATATTCAGAAACAGATGCAGAGACAGGAAGCAGGAGGGAGAGTAAGGCAGAGTAAGACAGAGTCACAAGTGCTCAGAGATGAATCTTGTGAAGTCTCAGCTCAGAGCATTGAAGGCAGCCTCTCATTATCTCTGTTCCCTTTAGGACAGCTTCATACCAGTCCTTCCCTCTCAGTGAAGCTAAACTCCACAGTGCAGTCTGGAGACAACGTGACCCTGCTGTCTCAGTCAAAATACACAACAGACACTTTCATTCTGTCCAAGGAGGGAGCAGCCCACCAACCCCAGCGAATGAAATCCAAGTCCCAAGATGGGGAGTTCCAGGCAGAATTCTCCATGACTGCTGTGACCTCTGCCCTCTCAGGCACCTACAGGTGCTACAGGTCTAGAGGCTCATATCCCTACCTGCTGTCACATGCCAGTGCCCCTGTGGAGCTCTCTGTCTCAGGTGAGGAGACCCTGAACTCTCAGGGAGACTTGAAATACAAACCCTAGAAGAGCCCTTGGTTTGTGTGGGATTAAAGGGACAAGAAGGGTGAATCAGAAGACTCTTTCCCTGACAGAGAAGTGGATGACAGCAGGGTCCCTCAAGTAATGTCCACTCCATCCTCTATTGCAATGTAGGTTTGGGATAGACAGCATGAGGGTCTTGGGGAGATTACAGGGCAGATGTAGGACAGACAGCAGAGGCAGTTTCCTGAGTTAGCATCTAATCCTCCCCCGATCTTGTTCTGGTTCCAAGTTCACATTGGATCCTCCAGCCTACCACCCTCAAGTCCCTTAAATATCAGATCAGCACCAATGCATGAATGGATACTTCACACAGCCACTGTTGAGTCTTTTGAATACAACAGTGGAGCTTGGGTAGAAGTAATTTCTAAAGATATAAGGAGACATGAGAATTCCAAATGATTTAATTGTGGTAGAATACTCCATCTGAAAAGAAATTGTAGACATAGCATTCCTAGAAATAATGTTGCTTCTGGGAAACATCCCAAAAGAAGGCCCCAACATTCTGGACTGTGTAGGAAATGCAGCAAGGCTGACATTGGTCCAATGAATGTAGGTCAACAAGAAAAAAAAAGGCAACACTTTACCATCAGGAAACTCCTTGGGGGGCCTCACACCGGCCCCATGTCTTTTTTTCTTAACAAGGCCATGACTGTTTATTGAACCTTGAAGACAATTTCCTCCCATGCAGTATTATAGTGGAGACATAATTATTTCAAAGACATCTACTAATTGTTTGGAATTATCATCCTGGTTAAAATTCTATTTTATTTAAATTAGAATCAACCTTATTTTACACATCAATCCCAGTTCCCTCCCATGCTCCCCACCAACTCCCCATGCCACCCTCCATCCACTCACCAGGGAGAGTGAGGCCTTACACGGGGGATCATCAAAGTCTGTCCCATCATTTGGAGCTTGGCCTAGGTCCTACCCCATGTGTCTAGGCTGAGAGAGTGTCCATCTTTGTGGAATGGATGCCCTAAGTCCATTCATACACTAGGGATAAATGCTGATCCACTACCAGAGGTCCCACACCCACATTCAGGACAGGCCCCATCTCTTATGTGGCCCAGTCATTCCCAGTCACTATGTAGGACCATCCTGTCCCTGGTCCTTGCTTTCAGTGTATCCATGGTCCAGTGTCTCCAGGGGAGGAGGGAACCTTGCTGTAATAGGTACAAATCCTGCTATACTCTCCTTTTTTTCAAGAAAGATACATATTCGAAGCTCAGCCCTAACAGGCATAATTCGTTGTGTCAACCTGAGCATAACAATAATCATATTATGCAAAATAAAATCCGGTAGTCTCAGTCCAAACCTATTGTTTATGAAGTCTTCAACATTTTACTTCAGGCTGAAATAGAGGACCTGAGACTGTGTGGGTTCAGTTTCCTTTTGTGAGGTTTCAGCGAAAAAAGCCTGCAGCCTGCCCATGGTGTGCACATCTGAACTTAGAACAGTTTGGAACAAGACCATAAGAGACTGCATCACTGACCCTTGGATCTCCTAAAGAGACGGGACACTTACAGCACTGTCTACTCACATTATAGCCTGGTTTGTCTCCACAAAAAATTATTTGTAAAGATGACAAATGTAAGGGAGTGTTACATATGTCAGTCTGGCAGCTTAGTGACTGCCAGAAATGCTATCAGGAGACTTTTAGCTGAAAGCCTACTGGCTTAGCATCTTCTCTCTTTCACGACTCTCTCTCTCTCTCTCTCTCTCTCTCTCTCTCTCTCTCTCTCTCTCTCTCTCTCTCTCTCTGTCTCTCTGTATCTCTCTCTCTCAGAGAACAAGGATCACAGAGTGGAGAATCTCATCAGGTTGGGGATTGCTGTCCTGGTCCTCATAGTCCTTGGGATTTTGGTCTTAGAGGCCAGGTGCAGCCAGAAACAGAGCCATCATGTAGCTGGGATGTAATTGGAAGACAAATAAGTCCATCTCAAGGCTCCTGATCTGGGGAATAAATGTGATGATCCCACTATTTCTGTAAGAAAATCGACTTTTGTATTTTTGAACAGTCGTCAGTGTATAGCCAGTGAGCAAATGTGTTTTGGGTGCTGAGGAAGTTGTGAGTGTTGTGAGGAGATCCTTCCTCAGCAAATGACTTCACAACACTTGACTACTGTGAACAATTGCTGACTGACACAACTTTTTCTGGATATACAAATGAGGGAATTGGTGTCCTATCTGCCTGGCATGGGTCCTCATTTATGAACAATGATTTTTCTTTCCCTCACCCTCATGAGTCATTTTCCATTTTTATTAATTGCCATGTTCTCCATAGCAAGAGCCGTTGTCTGTTGGGCTACAATCAAAGAAGTTGCCTCAATAACAAAAATAATGAGTAATTTCAGAGCCTATGATGCCCAAATCTCTCCATCACCCTCCAAACTTTCCATCTTTCAACTCATATTCTTCATGGGGTGTCTTCTTAAATATTAAGTCAACATTGTCACACTGGTGTAATATGGACTATCTGCCAAGATAGTGTGGGCTGTACTTTAAAGTGTTTTCTTAACATGAGTCCTCATTTGCAGCATTTATTGAACAATATGATGACACCTTGAGATCAACAATGTAACATCACCAGTGTGAGGATAGGAAGTGTTGCATGAAACTGGTAGGTCTTTTTTTTTTTTTTTTTTTTTTTTTTTTTTGGTTTTTCGAGACAGGGTTTCTCTGTGTAGCTTTGGAGCCTATCCTGGCACTTGCTCTGGAGACCAGGCTGGCCTCAAACTCACAGCGATCCACCTGCCTCTGCCTCCCCAGTGCTGGTATTAAAGGCATGCGCCACTACCTCCTGGCTTGTTTACTTTACTTCTGTTTCTGTGTTTGCTAAGTCTTAAAGTACAAAGATGAAAATTGTGAAGATTGGAGATTCTGTTACATTTTTCAGAACTTAATGCAAAATTTCTGCTTCATCACAATTCAGTATGATGCTAATTTCAGGGTTTTTGTACATGAAATTATTCTGAATTTGGTAGTCCTGTGTTCCTAATTTGCTATGAGTGTCCATGATGAATGGTTGTGGGGCACTGGCACATGCTAATTCTTCATCAAAAATTGTCTGCATTGGGCTGGAGAGATGACTCAGAGGTTAAGAGCACTGGCTGTTCTTCCAGACGACCTGAGTTCAATTCCCAGCAACCACATGATAGCCTACAACCATCTGTAATGAGAACTGGTGCCCTCTTCTGATGTGCAGAAATACATACAAAGAACGCTGTATACATAATAAATAAATCTTTAAAAAATGTCTCTGTTGTGTATGTTTTTATTTCCACCTGATTATTATCATCAATATCATATGGTTTTGAATGTTGATTGGGTTTTCATGACTGGGCAAATTCTACTTTATCATGAGGAGTTCTTTTCATTATATAATACATTCTTATGGCTAACAGCAGGGTATTATGTGAACAATTCACATTTCATAAGTGTCTTTTCACAGTGTTAACATCGTAATATGCTTAGCAATGTCTCACGAGTATGATGTCATAGATTCATTGTTGTCCAGGACTGCCTTTACATGGTGCATGAATGATATTTATCATAGATTTTGAAGCTGTGTTCATGGGAGGTTTTAGCCTATACTTTGTTTTACCTAATTTCTTTTTCTTGCTGTACAGTTAGGGGATGATGGACTTACAGCATAGCTTAGGTTACAAGTTCCTTTCTCTAGACCTGAGTGTCCAGCTATTTGGGTAGTCTTCACTCAATTTCTGTCTCCACCTGAGCAGAACCTTTTGTTTGTTTTTCATTTTTTTATTTTGTTTTGGATTTTTGTTGATTGTTTAGACAAGGTTTCTCTACAGAGCCCTGGCTATGCTTGTTGGTCCTAACTCACAGATACCCACATTCCCCTGCCTCCACATTGCTGGATTTAAAAGGATGTGCCATGACTAGAAACTGAGCAGACCTGGGGAGACTAATCTTGTCCACACCATCAGTATACCAACTCACTCTGTTCTCATAGAAAATGTTACTTGGTCCTTCCATACTTGCATCTGACTCTGGTAGGTCCATGGAGAGAGGATAGACGCCCTGGTCCTGAAACATCCTGTCTAGAGTGAATGCAGAAATTGATGATGACAGGAGCTACAGTGGAAGCCAATGGAAAGGACACAGGAGCTGGGATGCCCCATGACGCCACCCTGCCCAGACACTCTAGGGTCGTTTCTACTCAGTGCACAACACTGGTTCACACTAAGTCATGCATCAGGGTAAAGGGATCAGGTTGCTGGCAGAAGCATGAACAGAATCTAATGTCTCTGCCTCAGGAAGGAAATGGTTATCCTAACTTCAACCATTACCAAAACTCTCTGACACTTCAGATCCTGCTGCATGAAGCCGGAGGAGGAGGAAAATGCAACACTCAAGTGAAATAAAAGAGAAAGGGGTGGATGGATCCAACAGAGGTCCCCAGTATCTGTGAAATTATAGACCCTCATACTATAACTATGTAAGCTACAAGCTGGCATCATGGAATGGAAGTGACCATGTCCAGAGCAAAACTTTGCTTCTATGTGCTGCCCTGAGAGGGGTAGGATTAGATTCTGATGTTTCTTAACATCATTAATGAAGAACCTGCCCCACAGACATGACTACAGTTTAATCTGATCATAGCACATCCACAGATGAGTTTCCTAATTCCCATGTGATTCTAGCCTATGTCAAAATGACGAAAACTAGCCAAGGCACCCTCCTATCTCAGTCCACACTCTCATATGAATCCATGTACTAAAGCTCCTGTGTCAATTTGACTAGGTGATTCTCACACTAACTCTGAAAGACAGGTCACTGCCCTCATTGTACTCCAAAGAAGGACAGAGGGAGATTATTACCACCTTATTTTTGAAACTTGGCAAATTATATTCTTGTACTTTATACAGCAGTTAGATAATTTGCTCCCCTGAGTTTTAGTGCCAAGGAGATTGAGTCAGGGACCTGCAGTGTCATATCAGGAACTGTGGTGCAGATAGAAAAAGAACAGGAGAAAAAACACTAAAGAGTTATGGAAGAAGAAGCAGGTAGGAGGCCCTTCCTGTGACAGAAATGAAGAATTCAGAAGAATGTGGAAATTACCATTTAAAACCACAAACCCAGGCAAGGAGGAAAGTCAGCTTCCCCAGTGAGTCGCCCAGAGATGGCATCAATCTTTCTAAACCTTCTCTGTCACTATCAGTGATGGTCCTGTTTGATACTCCAATCTACCTCAACACTGGACATCCTTCCTCAGTTTCTCCATCTTTCCATTCTCACTCTGATACTAACCTCAAACGATCCCAACTTGATCTGGTTTTGCCACTGCCCCCTGACATCCTCACAGCCCAAGTTCAATGAATGCTCAAGACATCTGTCTATGCTTTTGATCCATCCACATCCTGCACCACTTCAGGCCCTGTCACCACTTCATCTATTCCTATAAACCCATCAGTCCATCTTCTGTCAGTCTACAATCGTCCCTACCCTCATTCATGCTGAATCCTTCCTAAGGGATCCCATTCCAGCAGTGCCACAGAAGCCCTTCCTGATGTTCACAGTCATCAGAGAAAATCTCTACCCCAGCAAACCCATTCTTCCCGCAAGGCAAATTAAATTGAGGACACAAAATACAGTTTTATACACACACACACACACACACACACACACACACACACACACACACACAGAGAGAGAGAGAGAGAGAGAGAGAGAGAGAGAGAGAGAGAGAGAGAGAGAGAGAACAATATACCTGATCTATTATTAGAATGCCTATATCTCTCACACTTGAACAGTCAGACCAGGGAATACTACTGCAGCCTCTGAACATTGACAGTGCCAAAGAAATGAGATTATTCTGTCCCACCAAATGAGCTCAGGTCCTCATGAAGAGAACACTGGAAACTCACATACAACGTACTAAAGAGATGGACATTTTGTCTGGGTTCAGATTACTATTGGAGATTTATCACAATTTGGTGCAAATATGTCCCAGCTGCCATCAGCTTGCCATAATAATTAATTTCCTAGAGCATCAACAAGTCAACTATTCCTTTGTCTAATCATTTCCCTTATTTAAAGAGGAAAGCATAGATCATATGCATTGCACAAGAGTGAGATGGAGTCACAACACCCTGTGAGAGTTTCACTTCTCAGATTCATTGCTGGTCTTCCTTGTTGAATAAGCTCTCCTAAGAGTGTCTTCCCCTCTGATATGGATGAGAACCTACCCATCTTCAATGCAGACATAACATTAGATTCACTTGACTTCCACTGTCAGAGAGACTTAACATCCCCTTCTTTTGAGCTCCCTCATGTGTGGAAAGTCACCACTAATTTACTTACCTATCATTGGTAAGTTTGCAATTATGCTTCTTCAGTCTCAGGAAGGAAGCAGTTGGTGAAATCAGTCATTCTCTGGACTAGTACTAAGTCATTGTTGCATTCTCTCAGTGGTTACTAATCACTATGATCACTGCATGGTTATTAGAAGGAAGGAGAAATCTTGCACTAAACAGAGGTCTGGGAGAAAGGGCTCTGCTCCACCTGAACTGTAGTCATGAGCTCAGTGTGGCTCTGCTGCTTTACAGCCCTGTGAAAGCGTCAGACTGTATCTTCACAAAAGCATCTTCAAGACCAGGAAGACGACTAGTTATCACAAGAAGCCAACTTCTTTCCCAATGGACAGGAAGAAGAAATGAAGGACACACATACAGAGGTTCTGAGAGAGAAAGAGAAACCAGTTCTGCTGCACAGAGAATACTTGAGGCCCAATGAGATCAGGGAAGGATACTCTCGGTACAGAATAGGTTCCGATTGTGAATATGTGAGCAGTTGCCTTTGTCTTCACCTGCATCAGAACAAGTCACAGTGACACAGCACTGAGTCCCTGTCCTCAGGATACTTTATTTCCACTTCTCACATCAGCACAAGCCAGATTTCTACCCCATCTACTCCTCCACCTCCACTCAGAAGGCCTCCCATTTGAGTCAAGAAAGTATGGTATATTAAGTTGAGACAGGACCAAGCTCCAACCACTTGCATCAATGCTTGGAAAGCCATCACACCATAGGGAAGACGATCCCAAGAGACAGCTCATGCATCAGGGACAGGTTGCAGCACTACTGAAAATGGCCCCACAAACAGACCAAGTCATACAACTGTCATATAGATGCAGAGGGTCAGTGCAATGCCAGCTCCGTAGCTGTTGGTGCAGAGTCCATGAGCTCCCACAAGCTCAGGTCAGCTGTCTCTGTTGGTTTCCCATCGTGATCTTGATACCTTTGCTCATATAATTCCTCCTCCCTCTCTTCAACTGGAAACCCAGTGCTCAGCTCAATACTTAGCTGTGGGTCTCTGCATCTGCTTCCATCAATTAATGGATGGATGTTTTATGTTTACAATTATAGTAGATGCCAATCTGATTATACATGAGGGCCAGTTCAGGCACCCGAGGCACTATTGCTACCTAGGAGTCTGAGATGGGGTCACTGTGGTGGGTTCCTAGGAGTTTCCCTGACAGCAGGTTTCTCCCTAACACAATAATAAAACCCTGTGTCAAGATAACTCTTTTGTTACTTCCCTCCTCATTCCTGCCCCAACTTGACCATACAGGAACTATATCTTCCCATCCCTCAACCCCTGCCTTGTATCTTCACCCCAAGTTTACCCAGGAGATGTCATCTAATTCCTCTTCCGATTGAGACCCATGCATCCCTCTTAGGTTCCTCCTTGTAATGTAGCTCCTCTGGAATTATGAATAGTAGCCTAGACATCTTTGCTTTACATCTAATATTCACTTAATGGTGAATATATTCCACGTTTGTTTTTGTGAGCCTGGGTTACCTCACTCAGGACGGTCTTCTCGGGTTCTATCCATTTGCCACAAAATTTCATGAGGCTATCATTTTTACTGCTGCATAGTACTCCACTGTGTAAATTACCATATTTTCCTCATGCAATCTTCGGTTCGGGGGCATCTACGTTGTTTCCAGGTTTTGGCTATTAAAAATAATGCTCCTAGGAACATTTATGAGCAAATGTTCTTGTGGTATGATTGAGCATCCTTTGAGTAAATGCCCAAGAGTGGTATCACTGGGTCTTGAGGTAGAGTGATTCCCAACTATAAACTGCCATAATGATTTCAAAAATTGCTGTACAAGCTTGCACTCCCTCAAGCAGTGGAGGAGTGTTCCCCTGACTCCACATCCTCTCCAACTAGAGCGGTCCTCAGTATTTTGATCTTAGTTGTTCTGACAGGTGTATGATGGCATCTCAGAGTCATTTTGACTGCATTTCCCTGAAGATTAAGGTTGTTCAGTACTTCCTTAAATGTGTCTTGGCCATTTGAGAATCTTCTGGTTAAAAAAAATGGTTTAGCATTGTACTCCATTCTTCAATTGAGTTATTATGCATATTGATGTCTAGTTTCTTGAGTTCTTTATACATTTTCAAGATCAGCCCTCTGTCAGTTGTGGGGCTGGTGAAGATGTTTTCCCATTCTGCATGATGATGTTTTGCAGTAATAATAGTATGCTTTGCCTTACAGAAGCTTTTCAGGTTCAGGAGGTCCCTTTTATTGATTTTTGCTTTCAGTGTCTGTGCTTCTGGTGGTGTTCTATTTAGGAGTTGGTCTCCTGTGCCAATATGTTATAGGCTACTTCCAAAGTACTCTTCAATCAGGTTCAATATAGCTGGATTTATGTTGAGGTTCTTGATCCACTTTGACTTTACTTTTATGCATGGTGATAGATTATGAATCTATTTGCAATCTTCTGGGTGTTAATATCCAATTATTTCAGCACCATTTGTTTAAGAGGTTTTCCTTTATAAATTGCACCATTTTGGTTGCTTTGGCAAAAAGCAAGTGTTCATAGGTGTGTGGATTGATAGCAGGGTGTTTGATTCAATTACGTTGATGCACCCATCTGTTTTTATGCTAATCCCAAGCTGAAACAGCCATTTTTATTCACAAGACTATATTCCAATACACAGTGTGTCTTGGTTTAATTCCCCCATGCAGTGTCGCTGGCTCTGGTGAACTAATATCATGAAATGAGACTTTTTAAGGACTATGTGATCTCATGGATTGCAGCAGTTCTCCTCACCAGAACAAAGGCTGCATAGATATTTAACAAGCTCAGTCTTTTACCAGGGAAATAACAGGATTGCAAGCACCCTGCCCATGTTCTCTGTGAATCTGTCCATGATGCAGTCCTCTCAGAAAAGCCCCTGCCCACCCATTGATACCAAATTCACTGGGAGCACCACAGTTCTGGGCAATCATGAGTGAAGCATGTTGCCAAGATAACAAGGTCCAATTCAGGCTGCAGCAGTGACAGCTCAGAATTCTTGGAGAATGAAGAAGACGGTGTCTGGGAGCAAATGGAAGAAGATAGTGATCCAACCAATGGTGAATCTGGGGACAAGACGTGATAGAGTCTTCATCAGGAACCCTTATCAAGTCCAAAACAAAGTTCCCTTAACATGTGCTCAGCATTGTATTATTCAAACAAAGATGGATCTGCTTAAATACCCCTTGGAGCTGGAAGTCATCAATAGCTTACCAAGAGTGCATCAGGCTAGTTTACTTGATAAAATAATCCATGAAAATTGTATGAAGGAAAACTGGAGTGTTGGCAGTAATGTAAAGTTAGTTTTATAAGTAGAAAATTAAAATCCCCCATTTTCAATCCTCAACTGACAATCTCCTGGATGGATACTGTTGACACCTTACTCCACCAGAGTGTAGTTCCTCCCCTGTGTCTTCATCATGAGGCTTCTTGAAATCCAATGTTACACTATCCTCTCTAAATCTCAAGTCTAAAAATTTCATTGAAACTTCTTCACTGGTTGCCATTGTCCATTTTGCATGCACTACCCTGTAGGATATTAGAATCTCTGGAGATTTTTTTAAGTATGAAAAACTAGTAATGGCGAAATATGTTGCAAAAATCTTCCTTCATGAAATTTCCCCTTCACATGGCACACCAATGACATAAAAATAATATCAATGTTTCATTGTGAGACCCAGGATCAGGACAGCTCAACTGTTTCAGGAAAGAGGCTCAGCCCTCACTGACACTCAGGGAGATATGCATGTGTGTTTAGAGTCTTTTCCTTACACTCAAGGGATAGAACCTACTTGGGTCCTGCCTCCCTAATTACAATCAAGTCCTAAAGAGACTGAGACTATAATCATTGCTCATGATGGAAAGCTCAATGCCTAATTCTCGGTTGTTGTGATGCCTGGACTGTGGCCCTTGAAATAGATTCATTTTAGGGAATTAATTTATAGCACATGGGCCTTACATCATTGCAGAGAAAAGCATGGTGTATTTGCTAAATTTAATCATTTCAATAATATACTAATGGCACATTATATTTTCATATTCTTGGATCGCTAGCAAAGTTATTTGTCTTGGTTTCCAAATGGAATTCATGGCCAACTGTTAGAATAGCTTGCTCTCTGACAGACAGATATAACTTAGGAAGCTAATGTGGTTGATACAACTTAGAGCCAGTGTGATGTGACATGCTGCTGTGACTTCTCAAAACTATTTCTTGCTGCTAAATAAAGCTGTGAAAATTTTGCTGGACATATTTGTTATTTGACTCTCTCCTATCAAGCAAGATAACTTCAGAGAAAGCTTTCAATGAGGCACCAATATTTGAATGTCAGAATTTGAAAACCGTTAAGAGAATATAGAGGCTACTTGTGATGGGTCATCTTGGTTAATAATTTCTGTGAGTCTAAAATCAAATGGGGAAATAAACGAGATAGGTACATCTATTAGGAATATGCTTGAGCAAATTTTTTTAAAAAATTGTTTCATACTATGTATGTTGGCATTTTACCTCAATGAATGTCTACTCTGATATCCACAGAGGTCAGACTGGGCATCTGAGCTCCTGGAATTGCTGTTATGGATGATACATAAAGTGGATATTGAGACATTAATAAGAATGAAATATGTTCCTGATTTCTCTATTTCTCATGCTAGTGTTCATAGTCAGTTCTACAATACCACTGTACGATCATAACTACTAGGTCAAGATTAAGATGCTTTACATTGTCCTAAAAAAATCTGTCAATGTTAAAATGGTAATGCTTTTAGCCAAGTTGCTTCTAACATGAATATGCTGCTAACGTGTCTAATATTTATGTTTCCACAAACTCTAAGGATTCTTGTTAAGTTCCAGGGAGCTGAATTGGATCCAAACAAACAGGTCTAAGAGGCGTCAGGGAGTTCCATACAGCCTGGACTGCAATGAAACAACCAGCTACCCCAGGACATGGTAGCACCCCAACCTTCCCGGGTCCCCCAAAGATGGTCAATGCCCCACACGTCAGCAGGAAGCAGTCTTGAGAATTGGACGCCCTTATTCCTTAACCTGCCATGTCTAAACACCCCACCTTTTTTAATAATAAGTAGAGGTGGGGATGAAAGTTTCAGGCTTTGACATTGATCAGCTCTACCTCTTTAAGAGACAGACCCTGTCCCCTGACAACAGTCAGGGCATGTGCAAGAAACGTGCTACGTCATCACACGTCACCCGTCACCCATGAGTACTCTGGGCATGTGTGGAACCTCAGTGCGCACGTGTAGTCTTCCCTTTAAAAGCTCCAACTTTTCTGGATGATACATAAAGTGGAGATTGGGAATAAAACACTATCCTCTGGAAGAGCAGCCAAACTCTTTAACTTTGAAGCAACTCTCCAGCCCTTGATATGTTTTTTACACTGTGAGGATATGCTGTAAGTGTCAGAGAAAACCTCACATGGAAGTTGTATAGAAGGGTGGTTCTGAGGAAACCTGAGACAGTGAGTGTGAATGGAGAATGTTCTAGGGCTTGGCCTCTGATATCAACACAGGCAATCCCGCAAGCAAATCATTCAGCCTGATCCACACACTCTGACACCCTATGTGGAATCCATGAACCTCTGGTGTCTAGGAACTCTTGAGGTCACAGGCATACACTCCTTAGAGAAGGAAATCCAATGTTTTGGGGAAAGACAAAGTAAACAATTCTTTACATGAGAGATTATCACACAGGTCTATATCAGTGTTTCCATCATAGAAGGACTGTCTCCTCAGAGAGCAGTGACACCCGTAGCTTATGATGACAAAGTAAAGGACACTAAAGGGTCAGGTCCACAACCCTGTCCTCAAGAGAGATTGGGTCCTGTTCTCAGGTATCACCATCATAGTCCAGGCCTGGGTGAGGCTGTCTCCTTCTACAACTCTATAGTAATCTACACCTGTCAGCCATGTTCAGACAATTGGTGACTTGGGTGGGACCATGACCCTCCAGTGTTGGTCACTGTGCAGTCTTGTAAGCTTCATTCTGTCCAAGAAAGGAGAACACATCATGAGTGTTCTCACACCCTGAACTAACACCAACACCTGAGACACAGCATGTTCCGAGATTTTCCACTTCCTGCAAGAATAAAACCACAGGTGTGGTCAATGTCTAGTAACACTCCGCAGCTGATGGTCAAAAGTGAGAAGTTCTAACCCTGAAGCAATTATTTCATGTCCTATAGGTCCTTCCAATAGCTGTGTACTGAGAGAGCCACAGACGGAAAGTTACTCATTGAGCTGAGCTTTCTTTTGTCAGAGTGTGAGCTAAGTGGAGACCTGTATCAGGGGTTGGGAGAGGGCTGATGTAGAATAAGAAAGAACCCACTGCCCATCTTCACAGGAGGGTTGTCCAAAAGGAATTCATCAGTATTGTCCTAGAAATGATCTGTCCTAGAACTTTTGAGAAACTGACATTCTTGTGACTTTCAGATATATAAGGATAGAAACACTGATTACCAAGGTATTCTCTGGACTAAAGGTAGGACTTCATTCACTGAGTATGACTTCTTGGGCTCTGTGAAGAGCTTTGGGGGGAGGCAGTAAAATGACAAAATGCACACAGCTCTCTCTCTCTCTCTCTCTCTCTCTCTCTCTCTCTCTCTCTCTCTCTCTCTCTCTCTCTCTGTGGGTGTCCCCAGTGAACTGCTAATATTCTGTCGTAGAAGACTAGCACAACTGTTCTTGTCAGAATTCTGTACATGACACAGGTGCCAGTAGGGTATTCCAGAAGGATAAGACCATACTAAGTGTTGTAGGCCTGGAAAGAGAAGGTTTGAAGAGCAGAGGGATGGGAGTGGACAGGTGATAAAAAAACATAGATACAGAAGTCTCAGAGTCAGGCCAACATGAAATTTCAATTAAGAAAAATGTCAGATTCAATTTGAACTCCCTTCTTTCTCTCACACAGCTGTCTATAAAGACTTTTCAGTCAGTGCAGCCAGGACTGATGGAATCCTTAGAACAGAACAGGTCCCTGCTCATTTTATCATGAATCTTGGTGGAAATTTTCTTCCATATAGGGATGGACACAAATTCCTGAACTAAATCTTACCAGAAAACACATTCTGACATGTGAGTGCAATGATTGACCTGATTAACATGATCTTAGTGCAGAATTCAAGGTTGGTTCAAATATGTAAACATCTTGTGTGTGTGTGTGTGTGTGTGTGTGTGTGTGTGTGTGTGTGTGTGTGTGTGTGTGTGTGGAGTGTGGGTGTCTAGGCTTCAATCACACAGGAGAATATGATGGTAAATGTGTTTCCTCCAGTTGAAGAAGAAAAAGAATTTAATCAAAAGTAAATAATCAAGATCTGAACCTATTTCAAAAAGAATAGAGAAGCACTCACTCGCTCACACCCCAAAACAGCAAAACGCTAGATACAGTGTGGAGTCACACAGACAAAGAGCCAGCACTCAGAACGCAGCCAGTTAGGTTCTGCCTACTTCTGAGGGGGACTCAAGAGAGAGACTCCCCTTCATTCCCCCATGAGAAGATTGTGAAAAGCAACAGGTGCCATCCTCAGCTGGGAAAATGCTAATGAACACACAGGGTTAAAGAACTAACCCAGCAGAGTCCATCTGGCTATGTGGTCAGCCACTGTGGTGAATTCAGAGTGCCATGGGCGGAGGCCATGGGGCAAGGTTGGAGAAGAATCGTGACCCTACATGCTGGATGGTTCATATCCACCAGCAAATGTGATGCCTCTCCTGGAACTCTGCATCTAACCCACCAATGTCAGAGAGGACTGATGGGATGTCATGTGTGATATCCAACACTGTCAAACGTAGGTGTTCAGTTTTGCACTGTTCCATGAAAAAACTGGGTCACTCCGAGGTGAATTTTGGCTTTTACAGCTACAGGGGAACCAGCTTCTGGTGAACTGACTGACTTTCTTAACAATAGCTGTTTTATTGTTACATAATTTACACCTTTGCACATAGCAAATGCTCTTTCTTATCTGTATCCCACCAAAGAAGACAAAAGACAAAGTAATTCTCAGTCACAGGGGACCTCTTAGTTTTCTGAGTCCTACAACCAAGTTTTGCATAGGTTTGAACACTTCAGGAAGAACAATGACTAGATTTACAGTCTTCAAATAGAGGGTATTCAACACAAAAGGTAGCAATCACAAAATAGCAGCTCAAAGCCCAGGTGCAAACACTCCTGAATACAGGCCAGCTGCAGTGCTCTTCAGTAACTTCCCCTACACAACCAGGAGGGGTCAGCACCTGTTCTCACTGACAGTGACGCCTGTGGGAGGTTGGTGTGAATGAGCTCACAGCACTCAAAGCAACCCTGACTGGTTCAAATGGAATCTTGTATCACTGATTCTCAGGACACACAGCTGCTCATGAAATCAATAGAAAGGAGACTATAGCCATGTGACACACTGGCCATGGCGATTCACAAAGGGCAAAACACACAGGAGTTGGGGAAGGAATATCCCCTTAGAAGTAGATATGATGAAATACTTGGGACATATCCACAGCGTGGGAGCTCTATAGTAGTATATATATTCTCATTACTTCTTTGAAGATAATTACTTGCATAAAATGTATTGCATCATGTCCACAACATACTCTAGAGGACTTTTTCTCTCCTTTTACAAGATAGCCTGATATAGCCCAGGATAACCCCAAACTCATCGCTTAATATGAATTCCCTGAAACTCCCAATACTCTTACAAGATGATAATTACTCATGTTGACATTGATACAAAAAGGAATTTAAGGAGGTCTTTTTGGCTCAGCAACAAAAGTGGGAAATACTCAGTGACATCAATCTCATTCTCCATGTGACAAACAGGACATGTGTGTGGCCTGGAACCAGCCTTTGAAGAGATGCCAACTTAGAGAATTTTACCCATGTGACACCTTTTGTAGCATGGGGCCATTACTGAAGAGAAGGTTGAAAATTGTTGACACCCAGGGGTGGTAGAGGATGACAATAAACACTTTTCGGGACACTGCAGGACAGTCACACATCTGAGCTCACAGTGTTTGTAATGACATCTACCATCCCCATGTCAGCCCAAAGCAGAACAAACCCAGTGTGAGCATGGGAGATGGGCACAGTGTCCCACCATAGATGAAGAGTGATTCCCATCTTATTCCATATGGGGAGAGGGAGAGTCAGTTTTCTCTTTTTATCAATTTTTTATTTAAATTTTAAAAACACCTTATTTTGCATATCAGTCCCAGTTCCCTCTCACTTCCAAATCCCACTAACCCCCCCCAAAGACCATCTCCCTATTCCACCTCCCATCCACTCCTCAGAGTGGGGCCTCCCATGAGAGATCATCAAAGTCTGTCACATCCTTTGGGGCAGGACCTAGGCCCTCCCCACTCTGTCTAGGTTGAGTGGGTATTCCTCCATAGGGAATGGGCTACAAAAAGCTAATTTGAGCACTAGGGTAAATAATGGATTTACTGCCAGCCAGATGCCCTATAGTAGCCCAAGCACCCCAAAATGACAACCAAATACAGGGGACCCCAACTAAGAATCTAAGAAATAGTAGAGACTCATTTTCTTTAACAGTGTGGCCCTGGGTACAATGCCCAAGTGTTTGGGAAGAACAAATTGTACTGCACGGGAGGAAGAGAATACACTTTGATTAAGTGTAAGAGGGGGCAGTGGATTTTCTACAACCAGCAGGTCACAGAAGGAATCAAAAGGAAATCAGATCAGTGAGGAGGGAACCAGTAAGAGAGGGGGAGGGAAAGAAGGAGGGTTGGAAGGAAACCATCAAAACATAATACATATTGACATGACATTTCAAATAATTGGAAAAATTATTTCATTTCCATATTTTATTTAGAAACAACCATTTGACATATCAATCCCCCCTGTTTCCACTCCCTCCCATCCTCCCATGCCCCTTACCAACACCCACCCCACCCCCACCCACTCCCCAAGGATAACGAGGCCTTCCATGGGGGCTCTGAACGTCTGACACATTATTTGGGGAAAGGCTTACGCCCTCCTCCATGTATCTGGGGTGAAATAGTATCCCACCATAGGGAATGGGCTCCCAATGTCCGTTTTGCACTAAGGATAAATATTTGTTCCACTGTTAGAGGTCCCCCAGACTTCCCAGACCTCCTAACTGGCACCCACATTCAGAGGGCTTGGATCAGAAATTGAGCATTGCAGGATAAAGCGGGTGTGTCTCAAGGGAGGAGTATGTGCTTAGAATCCTGGAGGCCATGACAACATTCCCTGGCTCCAAAAGTAAGGGGAAATAAACTCCTAGTACTGAACCCTCTTTCTCTTCAACTACGTGGTAAACAGACACAAAGATGGAAATATTTGGCAAGTGCCAGAAGGGCAAGAGCATCACCCTCAAGGTCCAGCCTAGTGTCTCCATGGAAAAATGTCAAGACTGAGACCCAAGACAAGGAAGGCATCTCACCCGACCAGCAGTGGCTGGAATTTGCTTACAACAGACTGAGGATGGCTAAATCCTGACCAACAATAAAGGCCAGAAAGATTCCCAGCCTGAATCTCGTGCTGCACCTGTGTGGTAGCATCATAGAGTCATCCCTTTGCCAGTGTCTCCGGAAGGACAAGTATGACAAGGCCATGCTCTGCTGCCCACAGGGGCTGCCCACACCTGCACCTCTGTGTGGTCTACTGCCTTAAGAAGAAGGGTGGCCACACCCACAACCTGCACCTCAGGAAAATCAAATAGTGTTAGAAACATTCTTGCCCAAGATTCTCGGGGCCCATGCAATATTTTTTGGCCTGAGCAGAAGGACGAAGGAAAGTGATGATGCTAAGACTGAGCTAGCGACATGGATCAGTGTGTAGCCTGCTGCCAACCTTCAGCCCTGACTCTGATGCATATCATGCAAGGAGAAACCTGACTTCTGACCTTGTCCTCTGACCTCCATGAGTGTGCTGTGACATATGTGAATAGAAACACACATAAAGAAAAATGTCATTTATGACTATGACATAAGCGTAATTTAAATAAATAAGTGCAAATTAATGAATAAGTATAATTCAAAATTCTAGAAAGCACACACATCAAAAAGAAACAATCAGTCAAAAAAAGTAGTATACATGAGTTTGGTTTGGTTTTTTAAAGATATATTTATTTTTATGTATAGTGTTTGGCCTGGATGCATGCCTGCACACCAGAAGAGGGCACCAGATCACATTACAGATGGTTGTGAGCCAACATGTGCTTGCTGGGAATTGAACTCAGGACCTCTAGAAGACCAACCAGTGTTCTTAACGACTGAGGCATCTCTACAGCACCTAGTACACACTTGTCACCCAGCACCTGTGACTATGAGGAAGTGGATTATACATTTGATTCCATGGAGATGTACACAGTGAGACCTTTCACAAAAATCTTGTGGACATTTTGAATATGAGGAAGTATTTCATATATAAATGTGAAAAGGAATAAAGCAAGACCACATGAAAATTTTTATTTTTGTGTGCAATATTCATTCATGTCTGCTGCCTCCTAGTCCTGACAAAGATGAGGATAGATGAGACAGACACTGATGAGATTTTGGAAATGACATCCATTAAATATTGTTGGAGCCTACTGCATGACCCAGCAACAGCCTTGGGGAATAAAGAGCCTGGTGTGTGAGGAGGGCAGTTCCCCTTCCTGTGGGGCTGCTGAAGCACAACCATGTCATGGGGAGTGCCCTGCCTCCAGAGACCACACCCTACGTCTCCTGCTGCTTCAGCAAGACTCTGTAGCTCTGCCCATGAGCACAGTTGCAGCCTCCAGGAGGAGACGCCATGACCGTCTCCTTCACAGTCCTGCTCTGTCTGGGTGAGATGTGGAGATGGGGAGGGATGCTGTGCTCTGGGATTGATGCTGCCCCACAGCCCAGCACGGGTCAGTTAGGAAACCCCAGGGTCTCAGGAGGTTCTGCAGAGGGGAGGACCTTCTCAAGCTTCAGGGACAAACCTCTCACTGGAAACTCTCTTCCAGGGCTGACTCTGGGCCTCAGGACCACAGTGCTGGCAGGTGAGTGAGTTTCTGCAGATGTCCTGACATCACTTCTCATCATTCCTGGAGCCATGCTGGGCAGTGAGGATGGAAACCAACACATGTGTGCTGCCCCTGGGGATGGCTGAGGGTTGGGATCATGGGCTGCACTCTGAGAATGACTGCCCTGGGTCCTAGCTGATCTTTTCCTTTCAGGAACTCTCCCTAAGCCTATCCTCACAGTACAGCCAGACTCTGTGGTGTCAGAGCAGACTACAGTGACCTTCTTGTGTGAGGAAACCGTGGGAGCCCAAGGATACCGTCTGTATAAACTCGAATATTACTGGGACAAAGAAATTCCACCAAATCCTAACAACAAGGCTGAATTCACAATCTCAAAAATAGGCCCAACGGAAGCAGGGCAATATTTCTGTCAATATCGGATTGGTAAAAACTGGTCAGAGTACAGTGACTCCCTGGAGCTGGTGGTGACAGGTGAGAGGACTCACAAGGCCCGTAGCCTAAGGTTTGTCTGTCAAGAAGTGTTCTGTAAACAGGGATGACTCCCCTCAAAGCCTTGGGGGATAATGAGACCTTTGAGGACATTTAACTGATTCTTCTCCTCTCCTAGGGGTCTACAGTAAACCCAGCCTGTCAGCCCATCCCAGCCCTGTGGTGACTGAAGAAGGGAATGTCACCCTCCAGTGTGTCTCAACGCAACCATATCACAAGTTAATTCTGACCAAGGAAGGGACAAAGAAGCACTCCTGGACACTGGACTCAGAGTATGACCACACTACTCGGCAGTACCAGGCCCTGTTTGTTGTGGGTCCTGTGTCAAATGTGCCAAAGGTGGACATTCAGATGCTACAGCTTTGAGAGTAACAGACAACTTGTGTGGTCAGAACCTAGTGACCCCCTGGAGCTGCTGTTCTCAGGTGAGGAACTCCAGCTTTCCCTAGAATGATGCTGAACTGACACAGGTGCTGAGGGAGGTCTTGGTGTGTGAGGTGTGAGGAGCCAGGGCTCCTGGGCCCATTGACACAGATGTGGGAGACAGAGGGACACAAGATACAGAAACCAAGGGACACAGTGACATGAGAGTCTAGGAGAACCAGGACAGATGGGAATCTTCATGGGGCCCTCTGTCTCTCTGTTACTCTCTGATACTCTCTGTTACTCTGGATCAGCTTAAATAACATCGAGCAGGGCTCAGGGAAGTCCACAGAAAAGAGAGAGAGGAATGGTTGTAGGAGCCAGAGCACTCAGGTCACCATGAGAACACAGCCCACAGGATCAGCTCAGCAAGGATCATGAGGGTTCACAGAGACTGAAGCAGCCACCAAGGCTCATGCTTGGGTCTTCCCTAAGCCCTCTGCACACAGGCTGTGCTAGTTTACCCTGGGGTCTTTTATGTTTTTTTTTTAGAGCTTCTCTCTGTAGACCAGGGTGGCCTTGAACTCAAAGGAACCTGTCTGTATTTGCCTCCTTTGTGCAGTGATTAAAGCTATGCACACCACTGACTGACTAGCTTGGGGTATTTATTAGAATCATGACAATAGGAGTCTGGAAGTCTCTGACTCTTTTGCTTGCACAGGGGATCGTTTTCCTCCTACTGCGTTGCCTTTTCCAGCCTTAACAGGAGGGTGTTTGCCCAGTCTTACTGCATGCTGTTATGTCATGTTCCATTAATATCACTGGGATCCCCACTCAGTTCTGAAGGGAAACAGAGGAGCCATGGCCCTGGGGGAGAGAGACGGAGAGGGGGTTGCTGTCAGAGTGTATTGTTTGACAGAACCATAAATTAAATGAAAAAGTGTGTTCCGCAAGTGTGAGTATCCTGTGCTATTTTCAGACAGACACACCCCCTTCTTTCCTGTTTCCTTGCAGGGACCCTCCACAAACCCACCATCAAGGCTGAGCCAAGCCCTGTGTTTGCCTCAGGAAGCCCCATGAACATCTCTTGCCAGGGGACCCTGGATGCAGTAATGTGTTTTCTGCATAAAGAGGGAAGCCAAAAACCCTTGGGTACACAGACCCCAAAGGAGCCTGAGATCAAGTCCATATTCTCCATTTCTTCTGTAACAGAAGACACTGGGGGACAATATCGCTGTTACTGTTACAACTCAGCTGGCTGGTCAGAGCCCAGTGACACCCTGGAACTGGTGGTGACAGGTGAGGGGACAGTCAGGGTCTCTGCAACAGGCTCTGCTCTCAGGAGTATCTCCTCTCCCACGCTAGCCCTGACAGCATTTTGACTGTGTAATCACATGTAACCGGCTGCCTCTTTCTGTCTTAGGAATCTATGACAGTAAACTCCGTCTGTCAGCTCGGCCCAGCCCTGTGGTGACCTCAGGAGGGAACATGACTCTCCAGTGTGTCTCACGGGTGTTCTATCACAAGTTCATCCTCACCAAGGAAGATCAGAAGTTCTCCAGCTCCCTGAACTCACAGTATATAAACAGTATTAAGCAGTACCAAGCCTTATTCTCTATAGATCATGTAACAGCAGACCACAGAGGGACATTCCGATGCTATGGTTACTACAACCAAACCCCACAGCTGTGGTCAGTACCCAGTGAGCCCCTGGAAATACACATCTCAGGTCAGTCAGCCCCATCCCTGACCAATCATTTTTTGACACAACCCTTTGCCAGGAATCTGTAACCCTGGGTAGTTGCAGACAAAGTATATAAAACCTAAACAAGGTGGAGCTCAGGGATCCCAGACTGATAGCTCGGAAACCAGCATGGGACTGATCCTGACCCTCTGAATATGGGTGTCAGTGAGAAGGCCCTGGCAATCCATGGGGCCTTTGGCAGTAGATCAGTATTTATTGCTAGCAAACCAATGGACTTTGGGAGACCATTTCACATAGAGGGAAACTCTGTCAGTCTAGACACAGTGGGGAGGTCCTAGGCCCTGCTCCAAATGATACAACAGACTTTGAAGACGCCCAAGGAAGGCCTCACCCTCCCTAGGGAACAGAAAGGGGTTGGGTAAGGGATTATGGGGGGCAGGGGAAGAGGGCAGGGAGAGTGAACAGGGATTAACATATAAATCAAGTTTTGTTTCTAATTTAAATAAAGAAATAGCGGGAAAGACTATTAAAGAAGATCCTGGTTGCTGAACCAGAGACCCACTGTGAAGGAGAAGCAGTGACATGCACAGGGCACGATGGGAAGGAATAGGTGTTTGGTAAAAACCATCTCCTCAATCACTAGGCTGTCACCTTCCCTCTAGGTCTGTCCAAGAAGCCCTCTCTGCTGACTCATAAGGTCCATATCCTGGACCCTGGAGAGAGCCTCACCCTGCAGTGTTGCTCTGACATCAACTATGACAGATTTGCTCTCTACAAATTGGGGGGAGTTGAAGTCATCCAGCATGGTGGCCAGTGGACCAAGGCTGGCCTCTCCATGGCCAGCTTCACACTGGATCATGTGAACCGCTCTACTGGAGGCCAATACAGATGCTATGGTGCACACAAGCTCTCCTCTGAGTGGTCAGCCTCCAGTGATCCCCTGGACATCATGATCGCGGGTGAGGAACTAAATAGATTCAATCTGGTACCTAAGGTCTGCACAAGCTCTTATAGGAGACCTAAGAGCTTGGGTCTGGGATGAGGGATAAGGTTCTTATTTAGGAACAGATTTAGAGACATGGAGCAAGAACAGATTTAGAGATAGGGAGCAGGGGAGAAGGTAAGGCAGGGATAAGCCAGAGTCACAAGTGCCCAGAGCTGACCTTGTGAAGTCTCAGCTCAGAGCATTGAAGGCAGCCTCTCATTATCTCTGCTCTCTTTAGGAAAGCTTCCTGACAGTCCTTCCCTCTCAGTGAAGCCAAACTCAACAGTGCTGTCTGGAGACAACGTGACCCTGCTGTGTCAGTCAGCATACATGACAGACACTTTCATTCTGTCCAAGGAGGGAGCAGCACACCAACCCCAGCAAATGAAATCCAAGTCCCAAGATGGGAAGTTCCAGGCAGAATTCTCCATGACTGCTGTGACCTCTGCCCTCTCAGGCACCTACAGGTGCTACAGGTCTAGAGGCTCATCTCCCTACCTGTTGTCACATGCGAGTGCCCCTGTGGAGCTCTCTGTCTCAGGTGAGGTGACCCTGAACTCTCAGTGATTTGAAATCCAAACCGAAGAAGAGTCCTTGACTTGGGTGGGATTAGAGGGACAACAAGAAGGGTGAGTCAGAAGGCTCTTTGCCTGACAGAGAAGTGGATGTCAGCAGGTTCCCTTAAGTAGTGTCCACTCCATCCTCTATTGTAATCTAGGTTTGGGGAAGACAGCATGAGGGTCTTGGGGAGGTTACAGGGCAGATGTAAAACAGACAGCAGAGCCAGGTCCCTGAGTAAGCAACCAGTCCTTACCCACTCTTGTTCTGTTTCCTAGAACCCATTGTGTCCTCCATATCACCACCCTCATGTCCATTGCCAACAGCGGGTAGGTATCAGGAAACATAGTGTAGGAAATAGGGTCCATCCCCAGGCTGCCTTGCCTGAGCCCACCAAAGTCCTCATTTCTCTGTCACTTAGCTTGTGACTGAGGGAAGAAAACAGAGAGCTCAACAGAGACCCAAGAAGCCCAGGACATAGGGGTGTGATTCAGAAGATGGTGTCCCGAGAGAGGTCTTTTGGCTCAGACTGAAGGAATTGACAGGTGGATGAGAAGAAGAGCAGGGATCCCTGACACTCACCTCTCCACCTGCCTCTAAGGTCATGAGAAATCACCTCTCACCTGCATTGAGTCAGGCCCCAGAAGTCTATGTAACCATCCTGTTGGATGTGGTACCCAGATGGGCAATAGCTAGTTAAGGGCTCAATACAGCTGCTTCTGGAGATGCTGACTTGGACAAGTTTTTCCTATTCTGGGCTGCCTTCTGTTTCTCTGAGTATAAACGGAGAGACCTGGCCCACATGTGTAAATTTCTTTCAGTTCTGGCCTTGAATGACCCCTCCACTAACAGAGGAGGCCTGCAGAACCTGAGTTTGCAGTAGGCCTGCCCCACCATGGTGGTGACATGGACAAGGGTGGGGCACGGGACCATGGCCGGGCATTCCTGCTCCTTCCCTCCAGCTCATGAGGCTTGTGAAGCTCATGAACTCAGGATTGGTGATCCAGATACTTATGTGCAATAGCAGTATTTCAGGATTCTCCTTCTACAACAATAATCGGATAGGGTTGGGTTATAAATAATGCATAGGGTCAGCCAGATGGATATTCACTCTCATGTTTGTAGAAGACAGAACAGATATTTCCAGAAATGCTCACTACAGACCACACCTATGGAAGCCACAATGTTTTAGGAAGCCCTAAAGAGTGTCCTGAAGATTCCACAGACACACATAGGCTACTAAGTAGAAGACTCCCTAGAGACAATCTACACTCATCACCCTCCATATGTCAGTAGCTGATCCAGAAACGGGAGACAAGTATTCATTGACTCTGACTTTTGAAAAGGCTAATTTAGAATGATAAAGGTCCTTGGGCCCTTAATTATCAGATCAGCAGCAAGACATGAATGGATCCTTCACACAGCCACTGTTGAGTCTTTTGACTACAACAACGAAGCTTGGGTAGAAGAAATTTCCAAAGGTATAAGGAGACATCAGAATCCCAAATGATTTAATTGTGGTAGAATAGGCCATCTGAAAAGAAATTGTAGACATAACATTCCTAGAAAAAATTCTGCTTCTGGAAAAGATTCAAAAGGAAGGCCCCAACATTCTGGACTATGTAGGAGATGCAGCAAGGCTGACATTGGACCGATGAATGTAGAACAACAGGAAAAAAACAAGGCAAAATTTTATCGTCAGAAAACTTCTTGGGGGCCACACACAGGCCACATGTCTTTTTTCTTAACAAGGCCAGGACTCTTTATTGGACCTCAAACACAATTTCCTAACATACAGTATTATAGTGGAGGCATAATTATTTGTTTCAAGGTCATCTACTGATCGTATGGAATTATTCTCCTTGTTAAAATTCTTTTTTATTTAAATTAGAAACAATCTTATTTTACATATGAATCCCAGTTTTCTCTCTCCCTCCCACCCTCCCATACTCCCCACCAACCACCTTCACCCATCTCACCGCCATCCAATCCCCAGGAAGAGTGAGGCCTTCCATGGGGATCATCAATGTCTGTCACATCATATGGAGCAAGGCCTGGGTCCTCCCCTTTGTGTCTAGGCTGAGAGAGAATCCCTGTGTGTGGAATGGGCTTCAAAAGTCCATCCTTGCACCAGGGATAAATACTGATCCACTACCAGAGGCCCCACAGACCGCCCAGGCCTCTGAACTGACACCCACACTGAGGAGAGGCCCCATGTCTTATGTGTTCCGATCATTTTAATTCACTGTGAAGGACCATCCTGTCCCTGGTCCTTGCTTTCAGTGTATCCATGGCCCAGTGTCTCCAGGGGAGGAGGTAACCTTACTTTGATAGGTACAAATCCTGCTATACTCTCCTTTTTTAAAAAATAGATCCATATCCATAGCTCAACACTACCAGACAGAATTTGTTTTGTGAACCTGAGCATAACAATAATCACATTAAGCAAAATAAAATCCAGTAATCTCAATTAAAACCTATTGTTTCTGAAGTCCTCAACATTTCACTCCAGGCTGAAATAGAGGAACTGAGACTGTGTGGGTTCAGTTTCCTTCTTGAGGTGTCAGCTAAAAATGTCTGCAGCCTGCCCTTGGTGTGCTCATCTGAATTTAAAAATTTTTGGAGTAAGACCATAAGAGACTGCATCACTGACCCTTGGATCTCCTAAGTAGATGGGGCACTTACAGTACTGTGTCCTCACAGTATAGCCTGGTTTGTCTCCACAAAATTTCTTTGTGAAGATGACAAATGTAAGGGAGTGTCACATATGTCAGTCTGGGTTCTATGCTTAGTGACAGCCAGCCATGCTATCAGGAGACTGTTAGCTGAAAGCCCACTGGCTTAGCATCTGCTCTCTTTCATGACTCTCTGTCTCTCTGTCTCTGTCTCCGTCTCTGTCTCTGTCTCTCTCTCACACACATACACACACACAGAGAGAGAGAGAGAGAGAGAGAGAGAGAGAGAGAGAGAGAGAGAGAGAGAGAGAGAGAGAGACTTCACTATTCTTTTGAGAGCCAGGACTACAGAACTTGTGCATGTCACTGCCCCACCCCTTGGTCTTGCATTTCCCACATTATAGGAGAAAACAAGAGATGGAGGACAATCTACACCAGAAGCTTGCGCTCCTACCTGAACTGGCCATATGGAAATATCTTGCTCTGATGTGGAGATGAAAAACAGGGAAAGATTTGCAACAAGACAGATGTTCTAATTCTTAGCAGAAACCATTTCTCACTTCAGAGAAACTATCAGGTAGTTTCTCCTCAACCACCCCTAGATGGTCCACTGATACTCAGAACAGTTCTGGAGAATGCTCAATTCAAAGAAGAGTTGGGAGGTCTAGGTGTGACAAGGGAACACACACTCAGCAAAATTCCATTGAGGAAATCTTCCTAGACTGAGCACTTGAATCTGCACAACCTCTGCTGAGCTGACCAGAGACACCAAACTCAGACACAGCTGCAGCTGCTCAGTGCAGTGACCATAAATCAATGTCCTATATTGTCAAGTTATTCTACTCTCAATATACTGGTTATAGCAGTGCCCTCACAGTGGTGCTGAGGAATCTAAAAAGAACTCCTGGAAGGAACAGGGTTGACTCTGGCCCTGTTACTGGCTTTTGGGATCTGAATCTTCTGTCTCCTTGCCCAGCCTTAATACATGGGGAGGTACTCAGTCTTCCTGCAACTTTATACCATAGTTTGTTGATACTGATGGGAGACCTGCCCTTTCCTAAACAGACACAGAGAAGGAGTAAAGTCAGGAGTAGGAACAAAGTGGAGTTGAGAGCAGTGGCTGGGATTAGAGGATGGAGGAGAAACCGTGGATGGTATTATTTATATAATTATTTTAAGAAAAAGAGTAAGTGATGGAACCTAGCTATGCCATCATAAAGATTCAACCCAGATTTCCTGAGCTTACAGGATGAGAACAAAGGGTGTTTCCAGTAAATGGGAAAGTGGAATGAAAATGAAACACTCAGATGTCTTAAGCGTGCACAATCCTCTTCTGTCCTCAAGATCGCTTGAGATTATCAATCAGTCTTGAACATGTGAAAACCCAAGACAGCTGAATAAAGGGACATCAAAGTCAGCACTGGAAACAGAGACTCCAAGATTTATCCAGGGAAGGCAGGAGCCCTGGGGTCCATTTAGTTATCCTAGGGGCAGTTGTGTTTCTTATGGAATTTTTTTATCAACTTCTGTAACTTCTTTGTGCACAGCCACAGCCTCAGAGAACAAGGATTACACAGTGGAGAATCTCATCAGGATGGGGATGGCTGTCCTGGTCCTCATAGTCCTTGCGATTCTGGTTGTTGAGGCTTGGGGCAGCCAGAGCCAGACCCACCATTCAGCTGAAATGTAAGCAGAAGAGACATAAGTACATCTCTCAAAGTTCCTGAGTCTGGGAAATAAATCTGATGACCCAACTTTCTGTAAGGTTTCCAGTTCTTACATTGAGGAGCTGGCATGAGAGAATGTCCATGGAGCAATTGTGATGGGTGCAGAGGGAGGAATGAGTGTTGCAATGAGATCCTTCATCAGAAAATTAATTTGTATCCTTCCACCTACTGTGCCCATTTGCATATAAACCAGCTCTTTTCTTTTTCTACAAATGGAGTAAATATATTATCCCATCTGTCTGTTCTGGGCCCCAATATCAGTACATTTTCCTTTCCCTCCATCTCATGTGTCCATCTTTATAAATTGCCGCATTCTCTATAGCAGGAGCTTCTGTCTGTTGGTCTAGAAACAAAAAGTTGCATCAATTAAAATTAAGGATGACTAAAGTCAGAGCCCAGAGTTAAGTCGATCTGCCTATTGGGCCCAAACACTTTCTGTGTCCACTCAATCTTTCAGTCTACAACAGGTATTACTCCTGGAGTTTCTCTTGGAATATAAAGCCAATGTGACCACATGGTGGAATACGGACAATCTGTCCAGGGAGGGTGGACACAACTTCAAGATGTTTTTCTCAACACAAAGTCCTTCTGTGGGTGGCACTTTCTGACCACTCTATATAACCCCATCAAACACACCTTCATAACAGCAATGCAACATCACAGGGGTGAGGTGGGGGGTGTTGCATGAAATTGATGTGTTTTTTATTTCATTTCTTTCTCCACTGCCTAATAGTCATACATGCAAAAGAAGTTAGCATGCTGATCAGTAATCCCAGAATCACCGTGCTGGGATGACTATCATACAATGATTCAAAATTTCTGCATAGACAATCATATATATTATCTTAACACAATGATATAGGCTCAATAGTGGTGTCATCTGTCGGCAGAGCAGCTTCCCCCACAGAGCGGCTGCACCGCGGACTGCACGCAGGGCCATGGCTGGGGCGCTGGTGCTCAAAGAGGCTGACTATGTCCACAGCAAGGACTTCCGGGGCTATCTCATGAGCACAAACTTCTGGGGTCCAGTTGCCAGCTGGGGTCTCCCCATTGCTGCCATCAATGACATGACGACGTCTCCAGAGATTATTAGTGGGCCGATGACCTTCACCCTCCATTGCTCTTCCTTGACATTCATGAGATTTGCCTACAAGGTATAGCTTAGAAACTGGCTTCTGTTTGCATACCTTGTAACAAACGAAGTCACCCAGCTCATTCAGGGAGGATGGCTTGTCAACTATGAGATGAATAAGAAGGCGTCTGCGTAGCAAATCGAGGACCAGCTCTTGAAAGGGACTCAGCCACTGCTGCCAAGCCACAGATCGCATCAGCATGAATGGTCTTTCCATGGGGGAAACAGGGAATGCTATCCTTAATTACCATGCCAACATTACAGAAGTGACAAGAGTCCCAAACCAACTCTCTGCTGCCTTATAAATGCTAAAATTTATTTGTCTTCATCAAGAGTAGTTCCAAATATGCCAATAATTTAATAATCTTGAATGATGGTTTTATCTGTAGTAATGGGTATATTATCTATTGGGATTTGTGTAATAAAAATCTATGGAACAAAATTTTATAACTGTAAGCACTTACTCAATTTCTTGACTTTTTAATAATGACTGCAGTATATTTCTCCATTGGCCACATATCTGAACATACTTTCCAGCAGTAACAAGTGTTTTCCATAGTTTGTAGATCGGTTCTGGAACTTAATGGCAATAAATGATTTAAATATTTGCTAAAAACCAATGATATACTACTCATTTCATTCTATCTCACTGTTTTCCCTGTCCTGGAAATGCTCTTTACTTTCTTCCGTTTATGCATTGGCTACGTGCTCCAGCACAAAGCTAAAGGTGTGTGGAGAGAGGAGTGACTGTTTCCTTCTTCAGGATTTAATGCAAAATTTCTGCTCTCTTACCATTCCATTGGATGCTAATTTTGGTGTGTTTTAATCCTTTAATTATACTCATATTTACAAATCCATCCCCCCCATTCCCTTACCATCCCATCCTCCCATGTTCCCCACCAGTCCCCCCAACCCACCCCTAACTCCTCCCCAGGGATAGTGAGGCTCTCCACAGGGGACCTTCAAAGCCTGTCATATCATTTGGGGGAGGGACTAGGCCCTCCTTGCTGTATCTGGGCTGCAATAGTATCCCTTCCTAGGGAATGGGCTCCCAAAGTAATTTTGGTGTCTTGGTACATGAAATTTTGTGACTCTGGAGGTCCTCTGTTCTTAATTTCCTTTGAGAGTCCATGGTGAATGGTTGTGGGACACGAACAAATGCTGACTCTTCACCAAAAATTATCTCCATTATGTATGTATTTAATTTTAGTCTTGTTTTCAACCCTCCCTACCACCTTGTTTTGAATGTTGAATGGGGTTTACGTGACTGATAAATTCTACTTTTTAAGGAAGTGTGCTTTTCATTTTACAATAGGTTCTCATGGATAACACAAAAATATAGTCTGAAGAATTACATTACACAGCAGTAAGAGAATATGCTCCCCTGAGCTTAAGTGCTGAGAGTACTGAGACAGGATCTGTAGTGTCATATCAGGAGCTGTGGTGCTGATTAAAAGGGAACAGACACAAAAACACACTGAGATGGCTTGGAATAAAGAGAGAATGAAGAGACTTCCTGAAGGGACAAGAGTTCCTGAGCACATTGGGAGCATGGTGAAGGGGGAGGGAGGAGAACGGGAAGGGGACAATAGGAGGGGTGAGGCAAACATGAGTGATCGGGAAGACTGAGTGGGGGGTGGATAGAAGAGAGCAAGAAAAGAGAACCCTTAATAGAGAGAGCCATTGCAGGCTAAAAGAGAAAACTGTCACTAGTGAAATGTCCAGAGATCCACAAGGATGTCCTCAACTAAGAATCTAAGCAATACTGGAGAGGCTGCCTTAAATGCCCTCTCCCTTTGAGAATGATGACTACCTGAAATGCCATCCTATAGCCTGCATCCAGTAGCTGACTGAAGCCAAAGCAGAGACGGACATCTGAGCACTGAGCTGAACTCCTGGAATCCAGTTGCAGAGAGAGAGGAGTGATGAGCAAAGGGGTCAAGACCATGATGGGGAAACCCACAGAAACAGCTGACCTGAGCAAGTGGGAGCTCATGGACCCCAGTATGACAGCAGGGGAACCAGCATGGGACCCATCCAGGCCCCCTGAATGTGGGTGTCAGTTATGAAGCCTGGAAAGTCTATGTGGTCTCTGGCAGGGGAACCAGTATTTATCCCTAGGGCAAGAATACACTTTGGGGGCCCATTCCCCATGGAGGGATATTCTCAGCCTAGATACATGGGGAGGGTCTACGGCCTGCCCCAAATGATCTGACAGACTATGATGACCCTCCATGGGAGCTTTTAGCTTCTTGGGGAGTGGATGTGTGGTGGGATTGGGGATCAGTTGGGGGCATGGAAGAACAGAGCTTCCTGGGATTGATTCATAAAATAAGTTAGGATTAAAAATTTACATGGAAACAAAGACAGTTTTCCTGTGAGAGAAATGAAGAAGTCAGAGGAATAAGGAAATTACTAGTCACAAACAATAAGATCAGATTCCCAGTGAGTTAACTAGGGCTTGCATAAATTTTTTTTAAACTTCTCTTTCACTACCTCTGATAGGCATGGTTGATATTGCAATCCATCTCAAGAGTGAAGAGTTTTACTCAACTTCTCCATGGTTCCATTCTCATTCTGATACTAATCTCAGACATTCCCAACCTAATCTGTTTCTGTCACTGTCCCTGGGACACTGCACAGCCCAAGAGCAGTGAAGACTCAAACATCTGTCTATACTCCAAATCCATCCACGATCTCCATCACTGGAAGCCCCTGTTCCCAATACCCCCATTCCTCAGTACACTTGAGTCTCTCTTCTCTCATTCGACTCTGGTTCTTAGGTGGATACAAAAGAGAAAGGAAGAAGTCTTCTTGAGGTTTTCACCTCCAAACTATTTGACAAAAACATCTTATTCTCAGTTTAAGTTATTTTCATATCTTTGTATTAGCCTTGATGAACTCCAAAACCTGTGAGCACATCTCTGAACACTAAGATTAAAAGAATTTCAACTAGCTGGGCTATGGGGACTCAATTGTTATTCTTAATCATTAATCTAAGTCACAGTCTATATGGCTTCTCAGTAGGAACTCATGTGTTCTAACTTTGTGACACTACTTTCTTTTATTTTTCATCACCAGAGCTTTAAACTAACATTATTACTATTACCAATTAGACACTACAGGTTAGGAAGAAATCATCTTAATAATAATCCACAGGTAAATATGCCCAGTAGAAATGGACATTTCCATGAAATAAACACAACACATCAGAGGCAGTGGGAATCTCTC